>NW_010140712.1:0-21906 GCF_000699245.1 Pterocles gutturalis | reverse complement strand
TAGGGGATCTAGGATCCCCTAGAACATCATCTTCCTCTATAAAAACAGAACTGTAGAAATATACATATTTTTCTTGCGATGTAGACTCTTAATGTGACATCTCCAAGGGGCTTGATTAACATGAAATAATAATGTCCCGAGGGGATAGGGAAGCTCAGATGCAGCTTCTGCCTTGCAGCACTTCAGCACTTTAATTGCTTTGTGATGGCCACAGTGCTACAACTCCCAACCTTTGAGTTACTCCATCTGAGGGGCTGGGCTATCAGATATGCTAAAATCAATTTCCTTTGCTCATTTTTATCTGTAGGCACTACTTTTTCCTCTGTGATGTGTCTTTAAACATACTTGGCCTAGAAATTCGCATTCTGTGTGTGGAAGAATACATAGTACAATGTTTAGCCAGAAACTTTATCCTGCATTTCACTGATCACAGTAGTGTTGCTTTTCCTCATACCATGTCTGCATTATTTTCTTAAAGGTTGGTTTCCTGAGAAGATGGTATGAATTTAGGATATTTTTTCTTTTTTTCTGTAGCAAAGAAAATATTTTTTTTTTCTTTTTACCTTGGATGTAAAAATGTTGGATACCAGAATTTAGCTGCAGAGTGGAAAGGGCTAATTCCAGACACCTATGGTTTGTATCATGTAGGTGATATTATCTTTATAGACTCACATTTCTATCAACCAAACTATCATCTATGAATTTTTTTATGTGCTTTGCTCCCCATTTTTACTGCATTTGCAATCTAAAATTTGGCATGGCTTCTTTTTTATATATCCCTTTTTATAATGCAAGATTTCTGTTCTTAGGTCTTTACCAGGTTGTGGCAGATAAAACTCCATATGTCAGCATTGAAGAAATTACAAGAAAAGTCTTTATTGGGCCAACAAGATTTGGCCATCCATGTTTCTACAGCCCTGAGGATATAAAACTGGCAAACCTCACTATCAAACATGGTGAGCAGATCATCTTCAACTCTGTGGAAGAGGTCAATGGAACGATGGCTGTGAACTGTGGTGTGGTCAGAAATAACCAGTCTCATTCCTTTACTTTGCCCCTTTCACAAGAAGGAAAATTCTACGAGTGTGAAGATGACCAGATATACACCCTAAAAGAGATTGCAGAATGGAAAATCCCTAAGTGCAGAAACCGGATTGTCAAACTTTCCAATACTTTACATATGTGGGACTCCTCTAATCCACTTCCTGAGAATTTTGATGGCTGCTTGATTCTCACACCTGTCTATGAAGTGCAGGCAGTAATGAAATGTAAGTAGCAATAAAAGTCAATGTTCTGTTAAACTCAGTGTAGCAAAGCAGCCTTAGGTACACGGAATTTGCTTGAAATAGGAAGGAGTCAGTTTGGTCAAGAATTCCTGATCGATATTTGCCACTGATGCTAGTTTCAAGATCAAGAAAGATAAAAATAATATTGCCTATTGGCTAGGAGGTAGAAAAAGATTGCAGACATACATGTGGTAACACACTCAACTACCATTTATTTTTCAGGACAAGGATGCTTCAGAAAGAAAACCATATTCTTTTACTCTATTCCAGAAACAAATATCAATAGAATATAAACAGAAAAGACTCATGGAGCATTTCTGAAACCTCTAGGTTTGAGGAAACAGGAAGACATTAGAAAAGCAGTATCTTTAAAAGCTGTAATTTATGTTATTATTTTTTATTTAAAAAACAAATCTTGTCCATGGCATGTTGACACTGTTCTAGTTGTTCCACCAAAACATTGAACCTCAAGGGTTCTGTTCTTACCAATATCTATATCTATGCCTTACTTTAAATCTGTTAGTGAAATAAGTAGTCATAGGAATAAAATCAGAAGCTGTGCAAGGGTATAAGCACACAGTGAAATGCTCATGAGCTAGGGTGACTTGAATAGCCAAGCTGCAGTAATGACCCACATGTGCATGCATAGCGTACCCTCTCTGAACTGAGATACCTACCTAAGCAAAAAAACAGTTTAAGCTAAAATGTTTGGCATTGCTTGAGGACAGCCCAGGCAGTAGATGGAAACTTGCTGTGATTCTACTTGTTGATGCATCTATCCTGTTGAAGTCTGCAGCATAGGAGCTTCAGCTTCTGGGCAGGTTTTGCTGCTTGTTGCCTTTACTAGAAGCAGACCAGTTAGATCCATAGAAGTGAAATCCTGGGAGAAATTTGTCATTCATGAGGGTACTAAGCTGGAAATCTTTTAATAAGTGAGATTTCTCTGATGAAAGATGTAAGTAAATGGATAAAAGAGAAAGAAATAAAAGTGGACAGAGACCATTAGCACAGTATACGACAGTTATTAAATGTTTATTCTGAGATATTCACTTGTGCTTGCTATGTGATCTAATGTGTGAGTTTGGAAAATATATCTTCATGTAATAAAATAATTCATTTTCTACAACTCTAACTAGATTCAGGAATCTAGCCCATCTCCTGAAGCTGGATTCACTTTGGTGTATTCCTATACCCACTTAGATATATGTGCAGAATCAATAAGAATCTAATGTTTCTAAAAAGCTTTCAGAAGATTCAGAAATGTTTGGTATTCTCTTGTCTTCCAATCCAATATTCCAGTGAGAGCTGTATTTGTTGATTTTTATCTCATGCCCATTTATGTTTCATAGTGTGCCCAACACTTAAGAAGCATGAAATATGTCCTAAATAACTATTTAATACAAACTTGAAAAGTAAGCTTCATGGTACATGTTTGACTACTTTATTTTGGACCATGAAAAATAGATTTTCAACATTTTTAGAAGGACTATAAATAGACACAAGATAAAGTATGAGAAATACTATCCATAATTCAATAAAAAAGATTCCTGATAAGAAGTATAGCAGATTACATTTTCACAGGCTGTGGTCAGGAATCCTCTATACTTCTCATTCTTAATAATGAACAAATTGTGTGTGTGGTATTCCCCCAAATGCTCATAGAAAACTTTCCATTTCAATAGTCATTCCTCCTTCATTGACTTTCCCTTGTCATGCTTAGGATGTTTATCACCTGAAGACGTCAATGTGACAAAAGGAGAGTTAGAATGAACAGATCACTGTCATAAAACTCTATCATATAAAATACATCCGATACCGACTTTTAAGTATAAAATATCGGTACATCCTGCTACAAGAATCCAAGATATACTATCTTTATGTGCAGGACTGTGCAGAAGAAGTCTTACTGAAGAGAGTCATTAAATATTATTTGCTTGTTAAATTTTACTGCCCTGGTCAGTGATCTGTGGTGTCACTGATCTTGAGCCAAATTCTTAAACAAGCCTTAATTGCACAGTCAGCTTTGTGCTTAGAAGTTTTCCATCCAAAATTTTGCAAGTTCACTTATGATGAGAGAGTTGTTGTTCCCTGTCAGAGTGTTAAATGCAATGGCTCGGTTCTGATAGCAAATAAAACCAGATGCCACAGAAGAAAATTTAGGAGTTCCACAGAGGACCATTATAGTAGAAATTTCTTAATTCATTAACAACAAACATAGACTTTGTTATACAAGGGTTTTTTCCTTTTTTAAAAAGTGATATTAGTTTCTAATAATTATATATATTTTAATTATTCTCATATCTATACCAAAAAATCTTATTTCTCACAGACTGGCCACGGCAACAACATGTGTTAGTGGGTTCAAATGCTATTTATTCATTAAAAATATTCCCCCACCCATTTCTTTGCATAAATCGTAAGTCACTATGAAATAAAAGAATAGAAATGCAACTTATATTCAAGAAAGGGAGTTTGATAAGATAAGAGCTGATTAAACTTGGAGATGTTATGAGAAAGATAGTAAGCTAGATTTTTTTTTCCCTTTCCTTTTTCTTAGACTGTTGTTCACTTGCGCACCTTATTCTCGTCTCCTCTTGTTTCTGTCTTCATTTGTGAGGTCTCCTGCATATCTGATAGCCATGTATCTCAAATTAAAACAGTTAGACTTTTTCTATTAATTGTGCATGTTAACATATGGAGGTGCACACCTCAGGGAAGGTACTTCTAGTATCTGTCCAATAGGACATGTATATTTTATTGCAGTGTCCATTTGTAAACAAAAATCAAGGTATTTCTTTTTCTTTTCAGTTCGAAAGGACATAGTTCATATCCTCTCAGATCTAGATGTCGAGGTCAAGGATATAACAGACTGTTATGATATTAGCTCTTTCCTTCAGCCACTGTCTTTGGAAGATGTATTTGAGAGAACAAGCAAGGAATTTCCTATGGTTGCTGAGATAATGGATGGGCCTTTGGGAAGCCAAAAACCTTATAACTTATTGTATACGGGGAAAGAGATCATCATCTACAAAAAGTACCAGGCAACAAGAGTCCTAGCCTCTGAGATCAGAAGTGATTCCCCCAAAAGACATTTTTTAATCCCTATAAGCTACAAAGGAAAGTTCAAGAGAAGACCTCGGGAGTTTCCAACTGCCTATGACTTAGAGATAGCGAGAAACGGAAAGGAACAGCTTCATGTTGTAGCAACTAAAGCCTTTGATTCCCCTCATAAAGAGCTTTTTTCTGTTTCGGTTGGAGACCAGTTTCTAGTTCAGCAACGCCAGACTAGTGAAGTTCTGTATGAGGGAAGAAAGAAAGTCATAGATGTTTTAGCTTGTGAACAAATACTGAGTGATACATATAAGAAAGTGCTCCTCCCTATGTACATGGAAGGTGGCTTTGTGGAAGTGATTCATGACAAGAAACAGTACCAGCTTTCTGAGATTTGCAAAGAATTTCGTTTGCCTTTTAATGTCAAAGTGTCTGTGAGGGACCTTTCTGTTGAGGAAGATGTCTTGGCTGCCGTGCCTGGTCTGCAGTTTGAAGAAGAAATCACAGACTCTTATTTGCTGATCAGTAGCACCAGCAGCCCAGCGGAGAGCTGGGAGATTCCTGTATATCGCTTAAACATGACAATCCATTTGCTCAGCAAAGATGTCCAGACGGTTGTACCTCCTGCAACTAAGACAACAGTGGAAGAGATCAGTGAACAGCAATACTATATGATGCGAAGATATGAAAACCAAGCCCTTCATCCACCACCCAGGCCTCCCAAAAAGCCAACAACACTTGTACCAAAACCTGATTTTGCAGTAGCTAAGCAAGGTGTGTCTGATGTACTACAGGCTCCAAAGGTAAGGCAACCCACCTTGTCTCTGAATCTCTTTACAGTCATAGGTCATATTCTCTCGGTTTACAGTCTCTGTTTCACTGGTGTGTCCTTATCACAGAATCACAGAATGTTAGAGATTGGAAGGGACCTCGAAAGATCTTCTAGTCCAATCCCCCTGCCGGAGCAGGACACCTAGATCAGATCACACAAGAACGCATCCAGGCGGGCTTTGAATGTCTCCAGAGAAGGAGACTCCACAACCTCTCTGGGCAGCCTGTTCCAGTGCTCTGTCACCCTCACTGTAAAGAAGTTTTTCCTCATACTCAAGCGGAACCTCCTATGTTCCAGCTTGAACCCATTGCCCCTTGTCCTATCACTAGATGTCACAGAGACATGTACATGGCATGTACACAGATGGCTCTCAGCTCCCCATAATAGGAACATTAGCCATCATAGACAGCAACAGCTAGAATCTCCAGTGTGTGTTAATTGATCCATGAAAAACAACGGAACTATGCTGACTCACAGCAGAAAGTTTGGCCATATAAATTTACATGGATAATCCTTTACTGCACCAATGCAAAACTGAGGGGAGAGACTTGAAGTGGCTATATTTAAAACTTTATTAAGGGGAAGCATATGTTTTCATGATGTAAAGATAATTTTGCTCATCTGGAAATGGCAGAATTAAATTCACAGAAAGCCAGGTTGTATAGATATTTTTGACTCTATGTTTTTGCACTTTCCCAAGTGGCAAATATATGTGGAATAAAAAGGGAAGCCCTTTTAGAATAGCATTTGATGGTAAGAAAGAGGTGTCCCTTCTAGGACTATTTTCTTTGTGGTTAACCTAAGGCAATGCATTCATTATTTTTTGTGTTGGGTCTGTCTGAGATGGAGTTAATTTTCTTCACAGCAGCCTGTAAGATATTATGTCTTGTATTTGTGGCTAAAAGAGCAGTGATAACACAACATTATTTTGGCTATTGCACAGCAGTGCACCCACAGTGTCAAGGTTCCCCCTTTTCCCCAGCTGCCCCCCTCCAGCACTTAGGCTGGGGGTGTGCAAGAGGCTGGGAAGGGACACAGATGGGATACACATGGGACAGCTGACCCCAACTGACCAAAGGGGTATTCCATGACATACAATGCCATGTTCAGCAATCAAAACTGAGGGGGTTGTTGGTTTGGGAAGGTAGCCATAGCTCAGAGACTGTCTGAGCATCAGTCTGCTCGTGGGAGATGGTGAGTAGCTGCTTCTGCATCACTGGTTTTTTTTTTCCTCTTTCCTTCACTTATTAAACTCTCTGTTTGTCAACCCATGAGTTCTCTTGCTTTGCTCTTACTTTTCTCTGTCCTGATGAGATTATCATCCTGGTGTTGCGGGGGGTGAGCAAGGAGCTGGGTAGGTGCTGAGCTGCGGACTGGGGTCAATCCACCACAATTTTCTTGCATACATTGAAAGAATCAAAGAAAGGCGCCTTGATGGACTTTAAAGAGGGAGACTGTGCAGGAGGTATTTAACCTAGATTTCAGTTGCTCTCGTGTACAAATACAAATTTCCTAAAGAAGAAGAAGGAAAAACATTGGAAATAGTTTCAGGCCTCTGCATTGTAATTGTGCTGCACTTCAAATGCAATGTAACTCATGGAATTCTATTTGGGGGGTTCGGGGAAAGTTATTTTTTGTGTCGCTATCAAATTAAGGTCCAATTGTGGTCACCCTGGAAGGGGATACCCTTGTGAGTACTTCTCATTTCCTGCTGGAGATGTTCATCCCCTTACTGCCAATTCCAAGACCACAGGCAGGTCCACAGCTCCACATGGGTCCTGGGACATGGCTACAACAGACTATAGAAGTGAATTGGTAAGGTGGGTCCCTCAGATAAGGGTGATACAGCAAAAAGCTGTGTCATTTTCTTCTGTCTTTACTCCTACTACGGGAACTTCTTTTCTGCTAGTTTGTACAGTGAATCTTGTAACAGCTTAAATAAGCCATCCTGTTAGGCTAGGCAGGATATGCAAGAAACTGGTCCCTGGAGCTAACAGCCTGGTCCTGGGTTGGAGTTCAGAACTGGGGAAGAATTCCCCAAAGTTGTGTTTCTGGTAGACTCATACCCTTGTCAGGAAGACTCAGACCTCCTGCAGTTACTGATGGCTGTGTGTGGAGAGCAACAGGTAGATGCTGATTCTAGACTAGACTTGTGCAGAAGATATTTTCCTGAAGTGAGGACAGAGCAATAAACACAGGAGAAGGATGAGCTGAGGTTCCTTTGCGCATTCATGAGCGAGAGTGACCTTAGGCTACAGATGTCCAGACAAAGAAATGCATTTAAGCAGACTGTTCCAGAGGACATTTTTTGGTCACATGCTTGATATAAATAAATAATAAACTGCAGTCAGAATGCTTAGAGTTATGCAGATTCATAAATCTCCTTCCCTGGAAACGTGAAACAAGTACAGTTCCCTTATTTATAAGATTAAACATCCTGAGCTGTAACATAATAGGTTTAAAGTCACACAGAATACATTATCTCTTCTATCCCAAGCACCATGAATCCTCTGAGAGAACATGGGTCAGTGGATAGGCTCTGCCTTAACCTTCTCTGTTAGTGGTGGCACAGGGGACACTATGCTTTCTTCTACTTGTATCAGGGATGTCTGAGGGTTCAGAAAGCTGGAGATGGTGCGAAACTGATAAATGGCCCTCTTTGCATATTTTGAGACTATGCACAGACTTATTTACATAAATAACAGATTAATGTCCTAATGAGCCAAACAAGCACGACAAGGTGGCAGCCTGGGATAAGCTTTAGTACTGCATGAATTGCCATGTTCCTCCTGCAGGCAGCTCCCTGCCTGGTGCTCAGGGAGATCTGGATGCTGGAGGGTGGTGAATGCCTTCTTTGACCACCAGTCAGGAAAGTCTGCTTGGCTTGGTGCTCCAGGATTAAATGTTGCTGCTGCATGAATCCACAGAGGACTAAGATCTGGGTGTTTTATGCCAATACCTGAGGATGTTCTGCAAGGGTGGGTCACCTCTAGCTACGGCCTGTGCTTTGATCGCCTCTTAGCTCACAGCAAGGCTGTGAGGGCAGAGAGGCTCCAGCTGTCTCTGCCTGCTGTTCCCTGACCTTGGCAAGGGAACACTAGGGCCAGGAGAGGGACTAGGCAGTGTATCTTTCACTGTACTTTTGATCACATTAGTCACTGAACTGCATGAGATCAGCAGCCAATATGGACTGCAACCTCAGATGAGTGCAAGAACTGCCTCTGTTTTTGTGCGAGATGCAATGCTGCAGAGACACTGATGTTTGCATAGTTCAGCAAAGTCCAGAGACAATAGATGAATTCTCAAACATAGTATAGCTACATTAACCAAGAGCCCTGCCCAGTCTCTTCACAGGACTAATTAATTTGGCTTGGATCCTGTGACAGAGCTTTCACTTCCAGAGCCTGGGGATCTCTCCTCTCCCCTCCACAGTACAGTGCAGACTTTCCCTTTCCCTCTCATCTTGGGTAAGAAACATCCAGACTACACATGTTTGCAATATTGTATTATTTGCTAATTGAATAAGCA
This sequence comes from Pterocles gutturalis, assembly GCF_000699245.1. Classification (NCBI taxonomy): domain Eukaryota; kingdom Metazoa; phylum Chordata; class Aves; order Pterocliformes; family Pteroclidae; genus Pterocles; species Pterocles gutturalis. Next base: position 13,209 of record NW_010140712.1, on the reverse strand, counting down.
AAGACAAACCCCAAGCAAATATATGCAATGAAAACAAATGAAACAAAATAGCATGTATCAAATGATGAAATTAGTCTGATATTTCAAATATCAGATGTCTATCTAATATCAATATCAAATAGCAATATCTAATAACCAGTATCACCTCTACCCACAAGCACGTCCAGCTGAGGACAATGATGACAAAACAATGATTGTACCCTTTGTCTAATGGTAAAGCATAGGATACAAGCAGTCATTCACAAGAATTCCACATTTTCCTCACTGGAATCATTGGAATAAAGTCCTCAAGGGGCTCTAACTGCCATGTCGAATTAAATAGTTTAAGCAAGCCAGTCAATTTCTGATTTGTGAGCTAAGCTAGGAAATTAGAATGACCTAATAAACCCCTAGAAGTTAATGCTACTGATTTGAGAATGGAGCGCCTCACTCTCTTGCCAAGTTGTTCCTGGAGAGAAGTCCCCATGGGAGGAACCAGTCAAGACCTCACCTTCTTGAAATTAAGATTCATTTAAAAATAACAACTCGGATGTGCCTGTTCTTTCCACGGTTAGAACCACCACGGTGAATATAATAAAACAAGTTTTCACCTAGTAACTCCAGCATAAGGTTTCAAGTGAGACCCTGAACAAAAGAGGCTTGAAAATTGTTTCCTAAAATTTCCCTAGGCTTTTTAACTGCTAATGACTCTTTCCTCCCCTTCAAGAGGATTCAAGCAGTAAAAGTTTTCTAGTTTTTTTCTTTTGCCTGTCAGTTCAAGCAGTAAATATCTTACAGTTTTAAGAAGGTGTCCCTCAATGTCTTTGTTTTAAATTGGAAAAATCAAACAAGAGCCCACACCAAATATTGCTAAGTGTGTGTTAATACTGGAGGAACCATAATCAAGGGATGGAAGGTTACAGTTTAGTCCTGATACTCCTAATACCTTGAGGGCACAAAGTGTACTGCTTAGGAATTAAAAAAGGCAGTATTTGGCTCCTGATAAACAGTAAGAGAGATTAGCTCCATCCAGTGCTCTTTTCTGTTGTCTGCTTAGGCACGCATCTAGCCTGAGCAACAGTAGAATCGGTAAAATACTTACCAGCTTCAAATTAGGATTGTTGCTAAATACCTTTATGAATGTGGAACTGGAAAAGTCAGTCACAGACAGTAATCTGCTCAGCTCTGGCAAGAAAGCTGAGAGAATTCCAGCTGGGGAAACTGGAATTTAATAAAACAGTAAGTATCAGGGCACGATAGTTAATCGTAATTCTGTGCTAAGGTCCATTATCCTTCAAAAAGTCATTACAGTGTTACAATATCAGGAACTTTCTTTCTTGCCTGCTTTTTATTTCAAAATTAAAATGAAAGAAAAATTATCACTTCCATCTGGCTTTGCAATTCTACAAACCGAACTATCAAAATCTGCCATTAACATATTTATCGCATCTGTCTTCACAGCAAAATGAAGACTTATCTGGAATTAAATTGATAAGACATAAGCTGCACTTTTCAGCAAATGACTTTTCCTGCAGCGCCTCCTTTCCTTCCTCCTAACTATTTCTTTTCTGCTTCCAGAGCATTTTTCATGTTTTTAGGGCATGTATAGAGTAGATTTAACACAAATATTTCTGCTGTATAGCAAGAAACTAACCTTCCTGAATAAATATGTATTATAAAATGCTTACATGACAGCCAGGGAGGAATAGGCAAGAACAGATTTCAAGAATTAATAATATTTTGGCACTGGAAATGAGGGAGGAAAGTGTGGTTCATTAGCAGACACAAAAAAATGTGCATATGCAAATGTAAGAAAGAGGGTTTCTCTCTGACATGTGCAGCATTGTGGCTGCTAAGGCTGCAGTTCTGCTTCCTTTTGCTCTCTCTTTCTCTATCCCCACTGCAGAGGAGGCTTCTTGCTCCCTGGGGTCTTGCCTTCCCCCCCTCTCTCTCCCCCTGCTTCTCCACATCCCGTGTACTGTTTCTCCCTGTCACTTTCCAATAGCTTTCTAAGTCCCTAATAAATAGTATGGGAAGTCTGAAAGCACAGTCCTTACAGTGTAATGACCACCCAAGTCGTTGTTGTTTTGTCCAAGTTCTTGAAGTCTCTCGAAATCCCACCCCCACTGCAGCCTTGCCCAGGGAGTCAGGCCTCCCTGCAGCTGCACTGCAGCTTCTCGCTCCTCTGAGCAGCACACCCACAGCGTGCCTTTTCCTCCTAACACCCATCCTGTGCCACATGTGCCTCAGGTCCCCCAATGCTGCACTTGCCATGTGCCCTTCAGATCCCCTCTAACCTATATGACCTTGGGCTGTCAGTCCTCTCTACTGCTTTCAGGCAGGCTTGGCTTTTCCTTTTCCTGTTCCTTGTTGCTTCCCAACACAGCTCTCCCAGTTGCTCTTCTCTTACGCAGTGAGCTGAAGCCAAGGCCACAGGGATTATTGGGTAGGAGCTGCAGGGACATCCCAAGGTAGATGTGAGTTTTCATCTCCTTCTCCAGCAGCACCTGTTCCAAACCTCAGCAGATCATCAGTCCTCAGCTAGATTTTTAGGAGCAAAACTGGAGCTGACAATTGTCAAGCCATTTCATTTGCTTGTAGGTTGGACAGTCTGAGATGAAGGACTTTGTAGTGGTGCTCTGCTGTGGACATCCTTATAGCTATGTCGATACCTGGAGTCCAATGACCATTTTCTGGGAACGCTATGTGCATCCTGATACCATGCTGGGTTGGAGCCTGCAGGTGTGCCATCCCACCTCATGTCCTGGGTTTTTCTGCAAAAGAAACCAAGCAATGCTGGCTGGAGAAGTACTCTAATCTAGATGATGGGGTCCAGTACTGCTGGGTACCCTATGGACCCTGTATGAACCAACAGGAAGGAGTTAGAGGAGCAGGAAACCCTAAAGCCTGAGCTAATAACTGACTGGAGTTTTTCTGATATACTCAGTATGGAGAGCTGGCATTAAGACCTCCTTCTCTTTTAAACAATACTAAAAGCTTAAAATTTCCACAGAGAAGGATCAGGTCTGCAGTAGGCACTTACTGTGGATTGATGCTACTCTCAAAACCAAAATACAGTGGGGAAGATAGCAATGTGCCTGCCAGAGGGACAGGCAGTAGATAATTGCCTGAAAAACTAGCAGGGCAATCTGAGGTGTAAGTCTCACTGCAGAAAGTCATTAGTGCTGCAGGAAATGCTGATACAGTACATGAAATTAAGGAAGGTACAGATGAACATTTGGATATGCTGACTGATGAAAATGCCAACTGGTTAAAAGCAAATTGCTTCATTTAGAGCTAAAAATGAATTACTTGGAGAACAAAGAGAAAAGAAGTATCGAAATAAAAAGGATGCCCAGAAGAAATGAAAAATTGGACCACGTGGAAATATGGAACCCTTGATAAGAAGAAGGAAAACCTGCACAGTGTTTGCACCAAAAGCCAGTGATGTCAGTAAGGGGAGAACTGGCAGGCACATTTTTTTTCTCTCTTGCAGAAAGTACGTAATGTAACAAAACACATAACAAGATCACACGGTTATGTATAATTATGAAGCAGGACAAAAAATTAAAAAAATAAATCCAAAATCGTAGGAAGCACTGCAGCAGAATAACTCTCCAAAAATATAATTCTGGGGGGATCTGAATTTTTTCTTTTTTCAGCTGGGCTTCCAAGCAACCTGACTTCCCACAAGGCTGTTCTCCAAGCTGCAGTCTATCATTTGTCCTTCTCCTCATGGCAAGAATGTTGGAAAATTAAGTTTGCAGATAGCTGGTTAGTGAAGTGCCACCTATTACAGCCTGTGTTTTGGTCTGTTCAGAGGTCACGAAAGAGTTTTTCAGTTTAAACTGGCCAGAGGTAATATACACCACTATGAATTTCAAGCAGGAGACACAGTCCGTGTACTCTGAGATGCCTGCCTGCAGGCCGGCCTGCTCCCCAGGTTCCCACGGAGCCAGCTGCAGGGACTGCAGGCAGCTGCCAGGCTCTCTGACTCCATCCCTGCTCAGACCCCTTCAGGGACTTTTCTGGGCTCAGAAGGCCAGCTGGCATGAGGTGGCTGATGTCTCTGCAAGCAACCTTTTCGGTGTCCTTATTTGTAGGGCTGCTTGCAAACTGCATCCTGGGAGTGGGCCTTGGGGTGCTCTAACCCCCAGATCATGTCTGGGAACTGTTTGGGAAAACACTAGTTGGCACAGGTTAAAACTGAGCCCAGGGATGTTTACAGGCACTGTGTAATCAACTAGTGTTGAAGTAGCCTCTGCTAAAAAACAGAAAAAAGAAAAAGAGGATTCTCATCAGGGTCAGTAAAGAAGTGTTGTGTGTGGTCAATGTAAAAGAAACACTGACATTTCCCACTTAAATTATGCATTCCTTCATGAAATTCAGGTTTTGGCAGTACTGTCAGAGCTGGGCATCCCAGAACTGAAAGCATCCCAAAAAGTTGGGACTATGCTTTGAAATCTATTGCCCCGTGAAATGAAATTAGAAAGTTGCTGTCAGAGTCACAGGAAGGTCAAATCCCAAAGGACCTGTAGGCACAACTCCCATTTTCCAGAGAGTCCTTGCAGTGAGGAAATGAGTGAGTGTCAGAAAATGGAAAGTGCGGTGAAAAGACTCATCAAATCCATTAAAACTGGTAAAGACGGTCCGAGTCCTGGTTTTTCCCTCTCTGCTTTTTGAATGTGTTAGTCTATTGACATGAAATAAAAAGTATGGTGGTAATGAAATGAATAGTAAGGTTTATCAATTATTATATGAGGGAAATTTTAAGGGTTAAAAACCAATGTATTTAATATCTGTACTAAGAAAATTATTTCCCCTTCTTTATAGATAGAAGTATATAATTTACACTGAGCTTTGTCAAGGTATTTAACAGCAATATGTTCTTGTTTTACTTTAGGACATGAAGTAATTTTACTGGTAAATATTGTAAATGGCAACATGTTGGGATGCTGTGGTTCAGATTTTCTTCCCGTGGGTTTCTTTTTCTTCTTTTTTTTTTTTTTTTTAAATAGAAAGCAACAAGGAATTTGATGACGCACAGGGTATTATATTCTGCTATGTTTCCCGTGGTGACACTAAAAAATTAGAGCAATGATCCCAGGCTTTCAATGACTGTAGGCAGTGGCTTGTATCAATGGCTCACCTGAACTATTGTTATGGAGTCTTAGTAGATTAACACTTGATAGGAGTCACTGGAGGAAAAGGAAGGAAAAGAAAAAAGACAAGACAAGACAAGAAAAAAAAGAAAGAAGAGAAGAGGAGAAGAGAAGAGAAGAGAAGAGAAGAGAGAAGAGAAGAGAAGAGAAGAGAAGAGAAGAGAAGAGAAGAGAAGAGAAGAGAAATGAAGAGAAAAGAAGAGAAAAAAAAGAGAAGAAAAGAAGAGAAAAAAAAGAGAAGAAAAGAAGCCTCTTTGGTAGTTTGTGGCATGCCATGCACCACCCTGAGGAACAATGCAGTGTCTAAAGACTGCTTGGACTCTGCAATAAATCAACTCTAGATTAGCTGGAGTTGAAATCTGATTAACAAAACAGGATAAAGCTATTCCCAAAGCATCACTTTCTTTTAAATTTTAAATTTAAGAGTATTTGAAAAACTAAATAATATTTGCTGTGTGAAAAGAAGAAACTGTATCTGGAATCTACTTTTACAGATACATCTGTTTTGCATAAGTGGTACATGCATGTTCTGCAGTATTAATGAGTAAAAGAGTGGCTGAGTTTGCTTGTGAATTCCTCTCATTTGAAGGGAGATGTGCCACGCAATTGAGCAGCAGCTCTACAAGAAAATTCTGGCCATGCGAGGAGTGGGGTTTGCAGGAGCTCAGTAGGTCTGGTTTATATTTCCACTTCTGTCACATGCTGCTTTGGCAACACCAGACAAATCACATAAATATCATTGCCTCAAGATACATGAAGAAGCTGCCCTGTATGAAGTGAGTGTAGTTTTACAGCTCATTAGTTACTTTATATGGATGCTTAAATCTCAGGTAAATGCAAGACACAGTGCCTCACTTTCAGTAAGGGTCAGAGCTACCTCACATTTACTCAGGAGCAATAACCACACAGAGAGTTGCCATGGAGTAGTTAATGAGCTGTAAATCCATGCTCATTTACTTGGTGGCAACTTGTTCATGTAGCTGTCTCTTTTGTCTATGAAATGGGATGCAGTGCTTCATTTTCCCTTCTTGGATATTTATAGAGACAAGCATCACTTTTGCATTGTATGCAGCATTTTGTGCATTGGTCACCACAATAGGAACAACAGGAACAATATCAAAATAATAACAACAATGAAATTCCAGGACACTAGTGTGTTTTAACCTTGCTTAAAAGTTTTTAACTGAGTGCTAATTTGCAGAAGAGGTGCAAAAAGTGGGTGACTCTTGCCTAGGACAGCTACATTCTGAAGTGTGGATATTTGAAAGAGGAAGAAACAAGAAAGAAGAGAAGTGTGAACTTGCCCTGTTTAACATTTCAAGGTGTTAACCTTGAGGCTCACTAACACCTTTGTAAGCTCGGTTTTTTATTAACCATTTCATAGTTTATGCTTGTAGTAGATGTTGACATTTGTGCTTGCCATCTGCATCTGCTGTGGTATATCCAGTGTCTTAAACCTTGTCTTCACCTAATGCCTTACAGAAGGTAGCAGTTTCAAGATGTGAAGGATTATGGATGGAAACTCAGATGCTTCTCAGAATGTCTCCATAAATTTTCCTGTTTTGTGGGACACTGACAGATGATAACACTAAGCTAAAAGTTGCATGTTAAAGGTTAGTTTGTGCAAGCATGGAAAGTGTCAACAAGGGAAGAAAATAAGGAAAGAGACTGCTACAGTATGGGTTATATATATGTTTATACTGATAGATCATATTTGAATAAAAAGTAGTGGGACATAACTGATGATGTATAAAGGAATGCTGGACTAAAAAGCGATTTTTTGAGGTCAATCCTAGCACACAGCTTTTACAGCCAAATCATTTATACTACTTGCAGTGATGGAGCAGCACCACCATTTGGATGAAGGAGGTAAGCTAGGAAGGTGAAACTGAGACTTAGTGAAACAGAAAAATGGGATCCCCAGTTATCTTCTATCAAACTGTGAAATGGGATGAGAAAACAGAATTTATGTAGGATGGAGAGAACTGCATTTTTGTTATAAAAAGGCTTTCCTGAGAGGGAGGATTTTTCTTTCTAAATATATTCTTTTTCCCTTGTGAATATCCTAATTCATAACTATCCTGCCCTCATTGTCTCTCCCATAAAAATGAAAAGTAGCGTACTGTAGCAAAATCTGCTCTGCTTGAACCACACACAATGATTTAAAAATGCATATATACACGGTGGTTTAGCATGAAATGTCTGCTGTTTTTCTGCTGCTTTGCACCTCACTGAACAGAGGCAGACTGTAAAGGTCTTGGTTTGCCTCCTACTTACACTGCACATAGGTGTCCACAGGTGTGGACACCCTCCTACAAACCTCCTACACTACTGATATTCCCTCTCTGTTCTCACGGTTCAAGCAATAAGAATGTGGATGCAAAAAATACGAAAGCTAGGAGGAAAACAGAAACTAAGTCCTTAAACCACAGGCTTAGATCTTACATAAGGTTCGTTAGATTGCATCCTCGGAAAACACAGGCGTAAAATCTTTTCATGAAATATGAAACCACCTCTGCCCCCTATGAACATCTGAATGTGAGACATCCCCCTTTGCCCTCCAAAACGGAAAGTAAACATTCTTATGAATGATATGAGTTATTTAATAATAATATGCCTGTGGTCTGATGCTACTTCTGTTGAACTTAAATTAAAAACCTTACTAATCATGTATTTGACAGCTCATTCAGTTATAATAATGTTTCCTGTCAATCCAAGCTCTCCTTATAATTGGATGTTACTTAGAAAGGAAGATGCTCCATTGACTGCTCAGATGGAGGAAAATACAGGCTTGAAAATGAAAATAGCAGCCTGAATTTTGTTTCCAGGGAGCCTGCTTATGCATGTACAAGTTGGATAACACTTTAATCCTTGCTGTGTGTCACATTTGGACGTTGCTATAATGAGATTCTCTCACTGACTAGACACCAGCTCTAGAGTCACGTCAGTGAAAGTGAAAGCAGGAAGAGTAAATGAAACTTTTTCTCAAGGATGCTAGTATATCATCACTACGACCTAGTTGCAAAGAATTAACTGAAATAGATGTCTTGTCTACATAAAGGAGTGTTCTGGGCTGTGAATTTACAGTTAATTTGGTTTTCTGCATGGCCTTTTTGTGGTCACTCAGTATGCAGAAAGTATTAGATATTTCATGTGGCATTGAGTGAGGATTAAGTTGCTTCAAACCAACACAATTCAGTGTGCTCTAGGAGTGTTTACAAAGAGAGTTAGTGGCAAGGAACTGCAAATTCATGTCCTAACATACTGTGCTCTATCTTTATACACAAGGCCAGAGACAGGACAAACAGCTGAGAAGGTTATAAAAGCAGACAAATATTTAGGCTGAGACAGAAAGTACTTGGAAAAGCATCTCAAATAAATGCCATTTAGAAGAGACTCTGTGAGCAAAATCTACACATTGCACATTGGAGGCCCCAATTCCATGGGTGTAGCAGAGGGAGGTGGTGTATTTCCATGCAGACTGCAGTTCATTAAGGACACAGAAGCCACAGGGTAAGTATAACTTAGACTCAACTCTAAAAAATAAAGTTCATACAGAAAACACCTTCCCAGGACAGTGAATTGATAATTCCCAGAAAGTCTTCTTGTTCGTTAGTAAACCAATACGGTTACAATAGATGGGAGCTTAAAGTAGCATAATGCCAGCAAACATGGAGACACCAAATTGTTTTCACTGCCTTGCAGAACAAGTAGGAAATAATCTGATAACAGCAGGCCAAAGTACAGATCAGAAAATGTTTATAAACTAGGAAAGAAGCCTGTCATTTGTAGATATGAATAGTAAGCACTCCCTGCTAGAAATCACAGGGGGACCTGAAGAGGTAATTTTTGATGCAATTTGTTTTGAGGAAAACAGAAGTTAGAAAAAATCACCAGTCTACTCTGGCAGAAAATAAAGAGGGGCAAAGTAGCCAACGGGAAGCTGTTGCTTCTAGTGTAAAGAGTATAGCAAGTCCTTTTGCAGCTCTTATTTTGGGCATGTATGTGCCTGATTGATTAACTGATGGGCAAGCAAATTTATGTCAACGTCAAGCAGCCCCCAACCCTCCTTCAAAACACACGGTTTAGGGTCACCAATGTGCTGGGATATCAGAGCCATTTGAGTAACAGTAACAGTGACAGTGAATATTTTCTTCCTATGTCCCATGAGCTTTTTATTCATGACATGACCTACAAGTCCAGTGGGGCTAGAAGGCAAGTAGTCCTAACTGTAACAAAGCCAGTCTTCCTCAATATACATGTAGAGAAAGGTCTTCCTAAGAAACCAAATGCTGAGAAGTAGTATACTGATGCAGGATGAGAAGGATTTAGTAATAAACTAAACATTCAATAATGTTGTTAACATGTAGTAGGTTTTGGGTGTGAAAAAGAAATCATAAAGTTACTTTAACTATTTATTTCTCAGTTTTCACCCAAAACCTAGCCAAAATTACGGATATCTAGTAATTCATTAATTAATATGCCATTCTTGGAGCTTCATGTGCAGCAATAGATGAGGTATCTATTTTTCAGAGTACACATGAAATGTATCTTGTAAGGCTTTTGTACGTTTAATTTAACGGAATACATTGCATGAGTGTAAGGGCTTATTCTTTGTGTGCTTGATCCTAAGGCAGATATACACACTGGGAAGAAGAGAGTAAGCAGTCTTTTCTCCCTCAGTGGCTCAATCAGGTGAGGCACAGAAGGGAGAACAGGCTGCAACCCACACAAGAATTTAGTAGCCGTACTGAGACAATATACTTTCTTCTATTACTTGTCTTCAGTCATTGCAGCTCAACACTATCTTTTACTTTGCTTTGTGCCAAGCAGAGACAACTTAGTCTTCGCTAAGATTGCAGTGCCTGAGAGGAATAAGGACAAAGCTAAGAGTGAAAGTGCTGCAAGTGTAAACAGGAATAAAATTCCAAGAGAAAGTGGAAAGTGCTTGTTTTGTTTTTGTTGTTGTGCATTCAGTTTTAAAGCTTTATGCATGAGTAGCTGACTGATTTCTCATCTCTGAACGAATACAGAAAAGTCAAGATTTGTTTCAGGTGAAGAGTAGATATCAAAGGGATTTTCTTGTATTGATAAAGTGCAAAGATATCCAGTATGAGACCAAAAGTCGTCATATGCATCTACAACCACTCACGTAGGGTAGATTTGTGGAGGATATGCAATGGTTTGTAAAGTGCCTATTAGCATAAAAACTCCATAAATTTTGCCATGGAACTATGTAATTCGTATGGTGGAATAATATTTCAAACAATACTTTTCACAATATATAACTACATCAGCAGTTGTTGAATCCATAAAATTAATATTTATATTCATGGGATCTCTGTGAAAAGGTCAGGTAGGAGACATTTTAATCCATGTTTCCAATTTGTGGCTATGTGTTTAGAGTAATACATCATAGCAGCTTTCAAAAGTAACAACACCAGCAATAATATATGACTCTAAAATTTCTACGGACTGTAGATTAAAATAATTTGTTTTTCCTGAGCACCAAAACACATTTTCTTTTTTTTTTTTTTTTGTTGTAATCTCTTATGTAATTACAGAAAGAGATTTGATACCTAATGGCATGAAACATTATGTTAACAACTTCAAATTAATGGAAACTTCCAGCTTATTTCAAAAGACACATTGCCAAGCACTGCCATCATATTTTTCATGACTTTTTCAAATGTAAATACATTTTCAAATATAGAAATGTAAATTGCATTTACAGTTTTCAAATGTAAATGCAACTTTTCACCCTGATTGCAGGTACAGCACTGTTGTAATAACACAGCAGTCTGCAAAACTAATTTGTTGATTTAAAAAATCCTTTACAGATGTCTTACATGCTTATACATTGCATGCACCCCTAAGCAAAATGTCATGCTTGGGTTTCTCTGAACATGTAGTGTTGTTCAGATGTAACCACAAAGAAACCTCTGCTCTGATATGAAAATGTCTGTCAGAGCGTTTGGTTTTTCTATCTGACACCAAACAGTTTCCTTTCTGAAACCTGTACTACAAGCGCTCTTTTGACTGGTCTACTGTTTGTCTAGCTGCTCAGCTGTGACTGCATTTTGATGCCTATGTTCTGTCTTAGGCTGTCTGTGCTTAGATAGGTGGACCTCCTGGGACATGTGCAGGCTTCGTTTAGGGAAATACAGCTCCTTTCATTTTAATGGAATTGAACTTTCTTCCAGGAAGTATTGCAACGCCCAGATACAAGCTCTTTAGGAAGGACAGTCAGGGGAGACGAGGAGGGGGCATTGCCCTCTATGTCAAAGACCAGCTGGAGTACACGGAGCTCCACCTGGGGTTAGATGAGGAACCAACAGAGAGCTTATGGGTCAGGATCAAAGCAAGGTCAGGGACAGGTGACATTATAGTGGGGGTCTGCTACAGGCCACCTGACCAAGAAGAACAAGTGGATGAGGCCCTCTATAGACAGATAAGAGTAGCCTCATGCTCACCACAAGCTCTGGTCCTCATGGGGGATTTCAACCACCCTGATATCTGTTGGAAGAACAACACAGCACAGCATAGGTAGGTCAGGAAGTTCCTGGACTGTGTTGATGACAACTTCCTTCTCCAAGTGATAGAGGAGCCAACCAGGAGAGGGTCTATGCTGGACCTTGTTCTCACCAACAAGGAAGGGCTGGTGGGGAATGTGGAACTCAAGGGCAGCCTTGGCTGAAGCGACCACAAAGTGGTGGAGTTCAATATCCTCAGTGCAGTGAGAAGGGCACACAGCAAACTCACTACCCTGGACTTCACGAGAGCGGACTTTGGTCTCTTCAGGGATTTGCTTGGTAGAGTACCATGGGATAAAGCCCTGGAGGCAAGAGGGGCCCAAGAAAACTGGTTAACATAAACTTCCTCCAGGCTCAGGGGCGATGCATCCCAACAAAGAGGAAGGCAGGCAAAAATGTCAGGAGGCCTGCATGGATGAACAAAGAACTCCTGGGCAAACTCAGACAAAAAAAGGAAGCCTACACAGGGTGGAAGCAAGGACAGGCAGCCTGGGAAGAATACAGAGAAACTGTCCAAGAAGCCAGAGATCAGGTTAGGAAAGCTAAAGCCCTGATAGAATTAAATCTGGTCAAGGATGTTAATGGTAACAAGAACTTCTGTATGTATCAGTGATAAAAGGAGGACTAGGGAAAATGTCAGCCCCCTCCAGAAGGAACTGGGAGATCTGGCTACCCAGGATATTGAGAAGACTGAGGTGCTTAATGACTTCTTTACCTCAGTCTTCATTGGCAAGAGCTCACGCCACACCGCAAAAGTCGCAGAAGTCAAAGGCAGCGAGTGGGAGAAGGAAGAACCACCAGCTGGAGGAGAAGATCATTTTTGAGACCATCTAAGGCACCTGAAGGTGCACAGGTCCATGGAACCTGATGAGATGTGTCTGCAGGTCCTGAGGGAACTGGTGGATGAAGGTGCTAAGCGATTAGATGAAGTTGCCAAGCCACTATCCATCATATTTGAGAATTCGTGGCAGTCTGATGAAGTACCTGCTGACTGGAAAAGGGGAAACATAGCCTCCATTTTTAAAAAGGGAAACAAGGAAGACCCAGGGAAAATACAGGCTGGTCAGTCTCTCTGTAACTGGCAAGATCAGAGAGCAAATCCTCCTGGAAACTATGCTAAGGCATATGGAAAACAAGGTTGTGAATGGTGACAGCCAACACGGCTTCACTAAGCAAATTGTGCCTGATGAATTTGGTGGCCTTCTACGCCGGGGTCACAGCACTGGGGCACAAGGGAAGAGCAACTGGCGTCATCTACCTGGACGTGTGCAAAGCCTTCGACACCGTCCCACACAATATTCTTCTCTCTAAGTTGGAGAGACATGGATTCAACGGAAGGACCACTCGCTGGATAAGGAATTGACTATATGGTCTCACTCAAAGAGTTGTGGTCAATGGCTCTCCAAGAGGAGACCGGTGATGTGTGGTGTTCCCCAGGGTGTGTCAGTATTTGGACCAGTGTTGTTTAACATCATTGTTGACTACATGAACAGTGAGATCGAGTGCTACCCTCAGCAAGTTTGCGGATGACACCA
>NW_010140711.1:57688-67190 GCF_000699245.1 Pterocles gutturalis | reverse complement strand
AAGGCTCAGCCCATTCCTGGTTAACGATCTCAGAGCAAGGAGACTCCTGAAACCACAATCCCAGAAAAGAGGTAAGAGCCTGATCATCCAAGAGACTGAGAGCTGACTGAGACAGAGATGACCCCGAGAGATGGGGAGACAACCCAGAGAGAGAGAGCAAACTTCCAGACGTATCCTCATCTATATACTGGGCACAACGTGCGTGATATAGAATATACCATTGGCCAATTTGTGTCTCAGTCTTAAGCTTAAGATCAAATCCTCGGCTAGTGACTGGGGCTGTGCTCCCTCCCAGCTTCTCCTGCACCTGCAGACCCTGCCACAGCAGGGAAGCTAAAAAGTCCTTAACTGTCCTGGCAGCGACTATAAACATCAATATGTTATCAGCCTTCTTCTCAGCACAAATCCAAAACACAGTCTCTTACTAGCTACTAGGAAGAAAGTTAACTCTGTCCCAGACAAATCCAGGACAAAGCCACACCAATAAATTGTCTGAAAAAATACCTGACACAGAACTGCACCAAGCCTGGGACTGTAGTATGAATTTAACAGTACAGACAAACCAAGTCTGAACATTCAGGTATGCTCTCAAGTGCTGCCTAATTCAATGCTTGCTATGGGTATTATCCTTGTAAATCTGAGATAGGTTTCAGAGCCAAAAGCAAGCAAGAGAGAGGAAGAACTGAAAGTGACACCAGCGCAGCACTCGAGAACATGTTAAAATCAGAGCTCCTGAGTTACTGGCAGTGTCCTAAAACATCTCTTTCCAACTAGTTGTCAATGCCTGAGTGAAATTACAATGATTACACAGCAATTTGAGGTAAATCATTGGGATTTTCAGGTACACAACAACTTTCTTGTTAATGATACACACCACCACTGTAAACTTAAATTCTTTTACAATGTCAAACTTATTTTACTTTGTGATGGAAGAAGTGTTATATACTGGTTATAAATTAACCCTGATTATCTGAGTAGGAAATCTATGTGGTAAGAGACTAAAATAATCGTAGCTAGTTCTTCAGTGTCTTTAAATATGGTGCTATCTAAAATAAGTCCTTCAAAGAGTATGAGCATAATTAAATATTATTTTTCTTTAGACAAATAGGCATAGAGAGCATTAAAGCAGGAATATAAGTGTATATAGTAATCTGTATTAATATAGCGATCATTGTGATGCTAACGCTTGATGTGATCAAAGCTAAAAATGACTACAAGCAGTGTGAAAAGACTTATTAATAGCTTTCTATATTACTTGCAGTATGTGCAATTGTGGAAAATAAATTAATACCCTGTAGTGAAGCCTTGCCTATACAGCAAGGCATTCATTATTTTCTCCATTAAAAGATTTACTTGGCATTTCAATAAATTTGGAATTGTGTTGTAGTATTGAAACAAAAGTAGTAGCAAAAATGTTTTGAAATAACCTATTTCTTCTATGAGAGTGTATACTAGCTGAAGCAGAAAAAATAAAAAGTAAATGGATGTTGAAAAGTAGTTTGGAATGAACAGAACAGAATTTATTTTAATTAAAGTTTCTTGGCTAAGGTGAAAAAATAATGAGGAGATCAAATACTGTCAAGTATTATGACCATTGTAAAGCCTATGAAATCCAGTGTTGATTTTTAACCTTACACCCTTAAATCAATTTAGTCTTCTAAATGCTAACATGGGGCTTGACCTTCCCATTGGCTTCAGTGAGTTTCAGAGACTATAAAATGAATTTACAAGTTTCTATTTGATTGATTCAGTGACATCTTTATGTTCATTTAAGTATATTGCTGCCACTCATGCAGTAATAGTGCAGCAAGAGAAGATGATATAGAGAATAAATAAAGTTTTTTGAGCTCTGAAAAGGTGACTTGCTGCTAATCAAGCCATGCTTGACCTAATTCCTGTTATTTTCTCATCTACTTATGATAAGACTGGAGTGACAATACATGAGAACAGTTAACATTTGAGTCTAATCAATAGGGAAAATTATTTCTGGGTTTACTTCACCAGAAAAGAGGTAGAAAAAGTTCTGTATTAATAAAATCAAGGAAGCACCCTTACAAGATAAGAATCTTACTAACTGTATGTTTTTCTTACGTTCCTTTGAATAATGTGTTTGGCAGATATTATAGATATTGTCTTGAGAGCCGCTCCAAAAACCACTTCTAGGTGCTTTTCACAATGCAAACCCCAAACAAATTGACTTACATATTAAATAAGCTATTCAACAATATGGTATTCCATTGTTAAACATCAATCTGTAAACACTTACATGTCTTCAGGTCACAGCACCTGAACCAATATAATGTAAAAATTCTTAAATGGTTTTTCAGAACGTTGTCATCAAAGAGTCTAACAGCATTTCAATCCAACAAAGTGAAAACCTCACAGGGATTTATTGGGGATTAAACACTGGAACAAGTTGCTGAGAGAGGTGATGAAGTTTCAATCCTTGGAGACATTCAAGTCTTTACTAGAAATGGCCTTGAGCAACCTAATTTAGTCAGACCTGCTTTGAGCAGGGAGGAGGATTAGATGACCTCTGAAGGTCCCTTCCTAATTAAATTGTGGTTTTTTATGGCTCTAGCATAACCCTACAGCTCTAGAATAGGTTTGCAAAGTGTGAAGTACATGAAGAAGTTTTGCAGGACGGTGGATGGATATTGAGAGGAAACACATGCCCTGAAGGTCAAAGAAACTTCTAGGAACACTGCAGGTCATGTTACACTATTTGAGGCAGTCCAGAAAGCTGAATAAAAAAACCTTGTGGGCTGTGATTGAGTTAAAATTTAGTTCAGTTTAGTTTGGTTTAGTCTGGTTATGCAGGTATTATTCTTCTGTAACATCGATCATTAAAGGAGAATTTTTTTCTGTTTTAGTATAAATGGTTGCTGTAGAAAAGCATCATCGAGATATTTATTAGTTACAGCCTACATAAATCATCTCTTGTTGATACAAATTTCTCAATATGGTGCTGATATTAGTCTCATTGGTGTACGGTTAGCAATTGCTTTACATGTCTATTTATTCAATTTTATTTAATTTACATGTTTTTCTGTGATACTGAGAAACAGAATTCCTTAAAATTATAATCTCGTGTATACTGTAATGGCTCACTGCAAGTTACAATTTGAGGAATATGAAGAATGATTAGATTTTTATAATCGTAGATTTCACCATTTACCTCTTATACTGCATTCAAACTTCTCTTTACTATTCCAAGTACATATTTCCATTTGGTAAAATGATTGGTTTTCTACGTTATTAACATCTCTTGTTTTTGTGTGTGTTTCTTACTAATATCATTGCTGTGTATTAGTCCCAAAAAGTAAGTCATTAATTAAAGACTCCCTAATTTATCCCTTTCTCTGCCTTATAGATTTTTTTTAAATTTAGTTGTTTTAGTTGATGGATGGATATCTTACACTACACTGTTACACTTTTTATACTGCTAGTAGTATTTATTAAAGGAGGAACACCGAGTAAGAAATACAGTTTAATTAATTGAGTAAAAAATGTAAAAAATAGTTCTTCAAACTGAGACAGGTTTCTTTGTTTGTTCATCCAGAGTAGTGTGATATTTTAGCTATTGGTACCACAAAGTGATAAGAAATACCAGAGGAGCTGGTCTGCTGCAGTGGGGAACCACTGTGTGAACACAGGTGGGATTCCTAAACTGAATGCTGCTCCCAGATTGTTCTTTCCTGCTACTCATAGAATGATTTTGACTATTGTGAGCCTATATAACATGACTCACTAAGCCATTCCTGATGCATTGGAAAGCGCTCACTTTCTGAAGCCTTAAAAACAAAGCCAAACAAACAGAACCATTTTTACTTCTTAAAACCCGACAGTCTTTCCTTAAGCCTTCTAGTTAATTAAAAAGACTGATTAATCATAATTGAAGAATGACTATGCTTCTGACTTCTAAACCTCTGAGTTTCTAGTAAACAACATGTTGAAGTAAGAGAATACTTTTCTGATCTTTTCTTGCTTCTATTTGCTGTCAACTTTTTTTTTTTTTTTTCTTCCCACAGACATAGAAGGCATTTGTCCACAAAACTGACATGATAGAGGGATACAAGGTATTTTAGAAAAAAGGTAAAATTTTTAACACTGAGATGTCAGGTTTTTTCCAAGTACCAGACACTGCGAAAGGAACAAGACATCATTTCTTCACCAGAGTATCTATTCTATTGAAATTCCTGGAGAAGCTGCAAAGACAACTGAGACTGCAGACTTTTAAGGAACAATAACTTCCTCCAGCAAGTAGGATCAATAGTTCTTCACACTGGCTAAATATTTCAATGCAATGTGTGGGCAGATAGTAATTTCACTGAAAATTCTGAAAGAGTGACAGTTTCCCAAACATGAGTAAGGGTCCCATAGAACTACTGAACGTTTCATTACAGTTTAAATAGCATATCTTTAGGAACTTTCCTGAAAAGACAATCTTTAACCTTAATCAGTGCAGGCTTTCTCTATTTCTTTCTGTCACAAGCTTTCCATCTCTAATGAAGTTGAATACTTTCAACGTTGGCAAAACTGACCTGTGAAACCTTGTGAACTCTACAGGGTTTGAACCATTATAGAACATTTATTTTTGTCAAAAGGAGGAGGCTGTTGAGGTAATCATCTGTTCAGTTCTATTAAGCTTCTATTTTTCGTGCACCTTAGCTTACCAAAGACTTAGTTGCTATAATTACAGCTAATGCCAATCACCATGGTTTCATGAAAATTCGGTCTTTTCAAACAAATGTGTTACCTTTTTAAACAAAATTATAGGTCCACTTAGTAAAGGCTGCTAGGCTGATGGTGCATATTTCAATTCTTTATCACATGTTATTTTGATCTGAGAGCTTGCATTGTATGGAACAAAGTAAGTACACATCAAACAGAAAAACTACTCTGACAGACCTTATAAAGTGGTAGTTAATGGTTAGACATTCTCTAGTGGGACTCATTTCTAGCAGGTCTTCCTTGGTTTGATTCTGTTTAAAATCCATATCAACAGTTTTATAGGGCCACAAAAATAAAACAAAGTCTATAAGACAAGTCTCACAATTTAAGGAGTTCAATCTACTTTATTTATTAAAAAGAAAATTGAGAAGTGATTTGACTGATAGTAATATATACTCACAGTTAGAAGTAAGATCTTGGAGAGAGGAGCTTTCCAACCTTGCAGGAGAGGAACAATAAGATGCAGTGAATGAATACGGGAGTTAGACAAATTCAGCCTAGGAAGTAATCAATGTGCTGTAATTAAAGATTAGAACAGCTACCATGGGAAAATCTTAAGGTCTATGTACATAGGAGGTGAGACCAGATGACCACAGTGGGATGTTATGGACCTGCAATCTATAGAGATATAGATTTTCTGATGAAATACAACATAAAAATTGGTGTTTTCAGAATGTACCGCATATGTTATGTTGCTTATTTTATGTGAAAATGACAATTTATTTCTTAAAACTGCTTTTATTTGAGGTTAAATAGAGACAGTTAAGTAATATCCTAGGATTGGCTACACATACCAAATATTGTATTTGTAATACTTATGAATATTTCTTAAATGTTCTCCATCTGCTTCCTTTTAGGTGTCCCATATCAATAGTACAGAAGTTTCTATGCTTCCCTTTACATATTGCCTTCTGACTATATTTCTGAGATGATGTAGCTTAGCTACAACACGGTTTGCATTATAATGGTCTTCAAAGCTTGGGAAATAAAGCAGAACTTTGATTCTTTCCTAAGCAGAAAGTGAGGTGCATCATGAAAACCATAGATATATTCTTGCTTGCCACTCCAAAAAAAAGCCTTCAAAGTATCAGTTGAAGTGGCATAGTCACTCAGTTCTGTCTTGCTTTTTCTCCAAGGCAGTTTGTCTTACAGTTAAATCTCCTGGCATGTAAGTGCATGTCTTAGATTGGATAGTGTGTGAGGGAGAAGCACTTTTTCTCACAGACTTATTTGAAAGTTTCCCCAGAACACATTATGGTGGACCAGCTATTTTTAAAATTGTGGCCTTTCCCATTAGCTAGTATAGATCCCAGAGGGGGATCTATCATATGACCAGATCATCTTGTGAACACACATATATTTTTTACTTTTTTTTCTGATCACCTCGAGAATCTAGACACTTATCCTGTGCTTATGTCCTTTAAACTCCCTTGAATTTTGTCTGTCTTGACTCTGAGCTAATTTAACACATGGCATCTGCAAGACTTTTCTTTGTTTTTTTTGTTTCTTTTGGAAAACCTATAAGGTTTCAGAAACATTGAGAATGCATAATAGGAAACACATGGCATTTCCAAAACTAGTGGACACCCCTATCTAAGTTTCTCTGCTGTGCATGTTGCATGTACATATAGGGACATATGAAGTATTCTAGCTCAGTACTATGCATCTTCTACACATTGAAGAAGGCTTTCTTGCCTTTTTTCAGTTGAAAAACCAAAGCAAACAACAGTGCAGAATATTTTATAGCTGTAATCTATTTACAAGGAAAAACAAAATAATTCTCAAAAAAAATCTCTCTAGAAACAGACATAACAAAACAGAGGCACAGTACCTCCTCAATTTATAAACTTAAAAATAAAAACACAGAGGCATATTTGGATTCTCAGGAAAGTTATTGTCAGTAGAAGTTTCATATAAGGATTTTTAACTGGGGACTTTTAATGAAGGTACCACTCTGCACTTTATTGATAATTTCTTAGCTACTCACATTGCACAGAATATACAAAAGAAATTGCAAAGATATAGGCAAACTGTTGTAGTAAATATAGTTGAGGTGTGTGAAAAGCATGATTCTACAACCACAATATTTGAATGATTCCTTTGGAGACTGCCAGAGAAGGAGCTGGAAGTGGAAAACTTTCTGCAAGCACACTGTGACTGGTATGTCAGATTCACCAGCTTTGCAGAGAAGACAGTATTGGAAAGAGCTGTTCATTTGCATCTGAACCTACAATGACAAACAAGCATGAAGGTGGACAGCCTGCTTTGTATGAAGAACTGTTTTCACAGTGGCAGCATTATTTTTTTTTTTCTGAGATGTTAACCCTTTCTTTGGGGATAAAAAAAAAACATTGCTGATGTGTTTGCTTCATCCTGAGTGTTCCCTAACTACTGGAAAAGCAGTTTCCCTTCTCTTTTGAACTAAAACCGCATCCTGCATCACCACACATTGAAATGTGCTGCTATTTTCACAAAAACGCAAGATTTGCAAAAGTTGGCAGAAAGTATTACATTTGGGAGAGCTGGGCATCTCA
Organism: Pterocles gutturalis; assembly: GCF_000699245.1. Classification (NCBI taxonomy): domain Eukaryota; kingdom Metazoa; phylum Chordata; class Aves; order Pterocliformes; family Pteroclidae; genus Pterocles; species Pterocles gutturalis. Next base: position 59,922 of record NW_010140711.1, on the reverse strand, counting down.
TTACGATGTAGCTCACGAAAACAACCTGCCCTTCTCCATTTCCTCCCTGAATTGCTGCAAGTCAGACTCCCTCACGCTTGGTTTTATGACTTCACCTTTGGACATATACCGTAGGTCCCTCCATACAACTGTAGCAGGCCAATATCATCCTTCATCACAAATAATTGAGCATAGCTACAACTAAAAGGATGTAGGTAGGGAACGAATACCTGGCACCAGCACTTCGTGGCTGAGAATTGCATCCTATGCAATGTAGTTCCTCTACAAGATCTGATGGGGCTTGGAGTGTGCAACCCTGAGACCCCAGTACTATGTATTTCCTGAGATACTGTGCTTATGTGGCTCATGTGGTAAAGAAATACCTATGAAAACAAGGTTCTGTGGTGAACTGAAAATATTTTATTAGCTGGGAGGTATTGCAGCATCATTGTCTCCTGGATGTTATATTGCAGTTCAGTTCTATGTTTAGTACTCTCAGAGGGTCTGATTATGCAAGAGGATAGACATTCTCTCATCCTGATGCTTTTCATGGGAGTTAAGAGCACTTAGAACTTTCCAGGACTGACTGATTTAGAAACACTCAAGATCTCCTAATTGTCTTATTGTATATGACATTCATTTTTACAGCCAAAGAATTGACTATTCTAAAATATACTGATTCTCTTCCCAGTGTTTACTAGCCACATCAGGAAGATAAGCCCCATGAGAGAGAATATCTTTTTTAGATAAAACCAGTAATAGCACACAAAGAAATGGATATAAATTCCCTTAATAGATATAGGTTAGAAATTAAAAGAAAGTCATCAAAGCATAACAGGTATGGTGTAATTAAGTATGATCTGATGTAATAAAACAAATAACTCATTTTTAGATGAAACATTCATCTTTATAAAGCTTATTATAATCTATAAGTAGTTATAATAACTGTAACTGGAGTCAGTGACCCAGAAAATTCCTTGTCTGTGTCCTTTTCAGTCTCACAGAAATTTCTAAAACATTCCCAAAAGAAATGTAGTTTTATTGTGTTGCAAGTGATGCTGCTTATGTCGATGAAACAAAGATAAATCAATTTTCTCTAAAGACAAATCTTTTTCTTCTTACATTCATGAACTGATTCCTCCACAAAGCTACAATAAATATGCTAGCAGAAATGGATTTTTTACAACTATTGTTTTACTTATATTGAATGGTATCATAGCTTTATTGCAAGCTTGATCCAAAGTGAAATAAATTACTGAATTTTCACTGATTTGGGTGGGCTCTTCTTTCATTACTAAAAAACTTAATAGCCTGTAAACTTGTGCCGTCTGTACCTTTCACAAGGTTTGCGCCTCAGAGAGTATTTAAATGCAGAATAGGTTAGTTCTTACTCCAAATTTTAGAAGGCCTTATAGTGACTCTGAGGATTACCTTGCAAGTGAAATGCTGACTCTAAAATGACTAGCAGGTGCAAAATGAATTCTGTTAACTTTGATTTGTAATGAAACCTATATGAGTAACTGTATTGGGTCTGTCTGAGCTGGAGTCAGCATCCCCACAGCACCCTCCCAGTGCTGAGTGTCACCCTGGCAGCCAGCAGGGGGTGTGTCACACAGCTTGGGAGGGGGCAGAGCCGGGACAGCTGACCCGGATTGGCTGTTCCATACCATGTGACATCAGCTCAGCCATAAAAGCCAAGGGAAGGAAGGAGGAGGAGGGTATTTGTTATTATGTTTGTCTCTGGGATCAACTGCTACATGTATTGAAGCTTTACCTCCTGGGAAGTTGCTGGACATCACTTGCTGATGGGAAGGAGAGAATAATATCTTTGTTTTCCTTTTGTTTCTGTGTATGACCTTGGCTTTTGCTTTAATTAAACTGCTTTTATCTTTTTCATCTTATTCTCCCCCTTTATTTTGCTGAAGGGGGAGTGATAGAGGGGCCTGGTGGGCACCTGGCATCCAGCCAAGGTTAACCCACTGCAGTAATCCTTCTTCAATAGCTTGTACTGTCAAAGTCAGGTCTCAGATTGGCTGACTGGACCCAAAAATTCTCAGAGAAATTTGTGAGGTCATTTACCCACCACTGCCAGCTTTCACGATATTGCTCTTGTTGTTCTTTGCCAGTGCTGACCAAGCTGCTAGACTGGATGTGGAAGTGATTTTAATCTTCATCTGTGTGACTGGAGTTTAATCTTACAGTTTTTCCCGAGTTCTCAAAAACATGCTATGTTGAGGAAGGGTGTACTGCAAGCC
>NW_010140711.1:25042-57669 GCF_000699245.1 Pterocles gutturalis | reverse complement strand
AAGAGTGGCAGAACACCCCCTCCACCCTCACTCCAATGTCATATTTTGGTTCCTCAGAAGTGATCATGAGAAAACTAATGTGGAATGGAAGATGGCTCAAACATGCCAGTCACTGCCCAACCACTAGTAGTCTGACACCCATCCCACAGAATATAGTCTGTAGAAATTAAAGGTTTTGTCATTGACCAGAATGATGCTTCATGCACAATTGTGTTAGAGGTGAAGTTCAATATAGATAACTCTACAGAAAAATCCAAACCTACTGAAAAATCTTACTTGCTCAGAAACAGTAAAAAAAAAAAAAAAAAAAAAAATTATTCTAGAGGTAAACAAAATGCTTCCCAGGAATAATTCAGATATAAATTTTAGCAACCTTAATTGCAAGAAAACTTTGAATAACTGCTCCACTACTCCAATCTGTATTCAGTTTCTTCTGTTCCTCCTGGTTTATGCAGTCTACCAAAATTCAGTCATAAATACCGATGACATTTCATGCTTAAAATAACATGAAATGTCAAAGATCATATAGTTTCCTTGTCTTTGTATGGTTAGATTTGTTTCCTAATTTTATCAACTTAATATAGCATTTCACATACAAAAAATATCCATTTTATATATTTGAATGAGTTATTGAAAATAGATTATGTATTTCCATAAACTAAAAAAAAAATGAACAATGAATGTTGCATAGCTGGCCAATCATAAATGAAGCATTTTGCTATGAGTTTCTAATACTAAAGGTTGCGAATCTGAAAAATTGCAATTTAAGGTAGATGACTTCCTTATGTTGAGTAATTTAGTTACAGGTGTACTAAAGCAACTATTTATTTTGGTTTTTACTTTTTTTTCTCACTTTTCATGTCTTGCTTGAGAAGGAATATAACAGTGAAAAAAATGCAGGCCATCAAAACAAAAACAAAAACAAAAACAAAAAAACTAGCAAAAGAAGTTATGCGTACAGGGAACTCCTTTGTTATTTCATATTCTTAAGTAAATAATTATTTTTTGAAATAGATTATCAGTTTCCTGGAAAAAAAATTGTTTTCCCACTTATTTGCATCAATGAAATTTTCACTGGACACCTCTCCTAAGTGTAGGATGGAGTTACATAGCAAAATCAAAAATAGATGCCAGCAGTGTGAGAAAAGGGTCTTTATCTGTCACCAGTAACAATCTGATTGAAATCTTCCCTTAAGCTATGTAGGAGACTTGAACCTTGGTTTTCAGTGTACAGCTGCATAATCTTTATTAGCAGCTGATCTCACTAGATCTAGTGTTCTGTATCAAAACAGTCAAACAGTCATGGATGTGGAAAATGAACATAGCCAGTTATGCCAGCTGTTATGATAAGATGTGTAAACTCCTCTCTTGAAATGGACACAGCAGGGATTGTATCCTCTACATGAGCATTTTAAAACTAACGGATATTTTGTGATGGAGTACTTCCCTTCCCCACCCCTCCGCCCCCCATGAAAAATTAAAACAAAAAAAAATTCTTGCTGCACTGTTAACATGGAATTACTATCGGTTCTGGATGTCTTGAAATATTTTATGTATTAGGAAAACTATTACCCAATCAGCTGTAGAAGTGCAAATGTATGAGTGTAAACAGTGCCTCCAAGGGAGTTACACTGCAAAATATCCAGCATAATTTTTCAGCACCTTAGGTAATGTAAGGTTGATATGTACATACATAAAACTGAAATTTAAAATAGAAGAATGTCTAAAACCCCATTTATTTGGCTGTTACCATTGTGGAACAGTTCTCTTCAGAAAACTGACTTCAAAAGATCAAAGGTAAATAGCATAATGACAGCCATTAAGGGACTTAACAATAATTTATATATGGACACTTCCTCAGGCCAGGTTCTTAAACTTCTCCTTAAAAAGCTACACCCCCTAACAGAGGTCTTTGTGACGCCTCCATGTGAGCTACAGGCAGATGACAGAAGAAATCACTGCTGGACAAAAAGGACTGCCTCTGTTCACTGTAAACTCTTGTATTTCAAAATATGTATGTTTAGGATGGTTAAGAATGAAAAAAAACCCAAACAATTTAAGGTTCCTAGCAAACTGGAAAACAGATAAAAATAACCTAAGTATTTTAAAACCACTGAGAATGTACAAAAGTAAATTTTTGTTTTTCAGAGTCATGTTTCTGAAGTAATTCATAAACTTAGAGAAAGATTTGAAGCAAATTTTTTATTATCTCTAAGCAAAAGAATAAATATGGCTAATCTGAATTTTTAACAATTTCAAATATATTAGTTTAATATCTGGATGTTGATGAATCCACCTTTTTCAGTGCAAGTAAGTTTTTCTGGAAAAGTCGTTACAGTGAAGCTGTCATATCTTTAAGCATAGCAACATCTGACATTGCCTTGAGAAAATGGATTCTCATATAGAACAACCCTACAAGTACTTGTGCAAACACAGAAATTACTATGTGGAGTCTTCTCACTCTGATTTGCAATAACCAAGGGTGCACAGTTAGGGATCTGGCTTTTCTTTCAGGTCTAGATTTCCTGATAATACCTAAAAATGAAAATTTGTGAAAAATAATTCTGTATCTTAAATATTAAAGGGAAATAATGTGTCTTCAAAAATCTGAATTTACTGGATCAAATGAATCAAACTGCCACAATGAAGGGTCTTCAAGCTGTTTAAAACTTGAAGCTACTCTAGAAAGAAGGAAAATTTGACATGGGGAGATGTACACATGACTTTTACTGTATGGAAACTTTTGTGAGAAAAGCATCTTACTTTTCAGCTTTAGCAGCTTAGAATATTTTTTCTCTTTAAGACAGAAAAGAATCACTTTCAGATGCAGTTTCTGCTGATAAAGAAGCCTTTTTCTTGTGCCTATGGCTTACAGACACACAGCGTAAGTTGCAGGACTTCATGATCTTTCAAGAAGATATGGATACATGAGTCAGCTCTTGCTTCTATAGTTATTGCAACATAGGAAAGTGGCCTAAAGATGACTGACGTTCAAAAATCCTTTCAGCATCATGCTTCCACAACTAGTGACAACCTGAAAGAATGAAATGAGACTTTATTTAGACATAAAGTTGAACTATTGCAAAAATGTATCTTTCCTGGCAACTTGGTTTCTGATTCCTGACAAGGAACTACAGAAACAAGTGTTAGTCTCTTCCACTGAATGAATTTATTTATTTTAACACATAGGATTCCACATGTCCAGCTTGATAAAGGCCTTATGCTTTTTCTTGTTGGCTGGGATGATGACAGCTGTTCATTTGCTTTCAAGTCATGACAACAAAGAGAAAACTCTAAAATTCATTCTCTCGTTTACTTTGGGAAAGATTATCGTTTTAGCATACTGTTCCTGTTTTTATGATTCAGTGAAGAGAATGTAAAAATTGGAGTACATTATTTTTAAAATGTTATTTAAAAGAAACATGGACAAATAAAATACTCAAATTTGTACAGTGCCCTGTCTAATAGTAGTTTTGTTAAAAATGTTATTCTTTGATCCCCAAAACAATGCTTGCTTACAACATATAAGTCAAAAGGACCACATTCTGCTTGTTCATAGCAATAAAACACATGACAGAAGATGGACCATAACGTTTATTACTGCTACTGCTTTTTAATTGCAGTGCTGTTGACCCTGATTCAGAACCGAACCAAAATATTTTTGATTTATCTCTAGTTGCACAGTGAATAACTGATAGATCTAAATGTGGCTGTACATTTTGTATGGGATTCATTCTTTTTCCTTACATTTAACATCTTCCACTTTTTTTTTTTTTAATTTAGAGAATAAGTTGATTTTCCATCTGACTTCTACCTTTCCTAATCATATACTGTTGGACAGATTTAACTTAGAATGTATGTAAGTGTATCTGCACAGAATTTGAACTCCCTTTTGCAACTCGCAATCACCTGCAGTTATCTTCTGTGACCTGTGACCAGCTGGTTTTCTGTCTTTCCAAATTTTCTCGTGCAACCACTTGGTGACTTGGTCACAGATCTGTGTTAGCATTGGCAACCTGATTATTCTGAATTGCTTTTATACCATTTATCCACGAGGCTGAAAAGGAGTTACGGGGAACGAAAGCATGGTTCTTGTGCCCATTGACACATATGTTTGTTGCTAGCTAGCACATGGAAGAATACATTGAAGTGATCCAACATGGTCAGGAGAATTTCTCTGTTTGATTTCTTTTGTCTGTGGCGTTAGTTGTCATGATCTCCATTACCATCTTCCTCTTCTGATTTTACAGAGAGAAATTCTTGCCCACATTCCTCTGACTGTTTTGAATCTATCTCCCACAATGTACCTTTCAGAATTTGGAGAAGTAATCGACTGTGAGTAGGACTTCCTGTAGGTCGAAGCAAATTGTTCTCTTCTGACCTAGTCCATGAGTCATATATGGAATTCCTGATCTTGTGTAATCTCCCCTCTGTCTGACTCAGAGCAGGTACTGATCATTACAGTATCTGCAAACTTCACTCTTCCTCACGTACTCTCCATAGGCATGCTTCTATAGGCAGATGTGACAAATGCCAGAACTTCAGGCTTCTGAGATTTCTGTCTGATGCCATGTAAACAATGCTAACTGGCATACATGGCTTATCTCTGGTTTAGTATGTGGGTATCCTTTTTTGACTGTTTTGTTCTGATACCTGGCAAAACCTGGAGTAAGAACTATTCCTTCTCGTTGGACTTATAAAACTGATCAGTGCATTGCTAGATTTCCTGGAGCCTTCTGTCAAAGCTGTAAAGCTGTTCATGATGACAGATTGTGCTTCCTGGTCCGCAGATCTATCTGTGCTGTAGTAAAGTGATGGTCTACACTGCCAAGCCCAATGGGCGTTCCCAAGTAATCTTATCTTCACACGATACCACTGAATTCTCAACAACATGTGCTTTTGTTTCTTGGTATACTCAGCAATGGCTTCCTCCACTGTGCTCTAAGGCTTGTTTTCAGCCTGCTTGTGCTTGAAGGCTGGCTCAGGAGTGCCATTCCAAGGATGCAGGCACTGACCTTTTCTGTGTGGATGTATTCCCCTCCTGTACATGTCAATGTTCTACAGGTAAATGAAAGGATCCTCAGGCTTTGCATTAGTGCAGTTTCTAACACTCTGACAGAGTGACAGTCAATGTAATTCTGGCTTATTTGCCATTTTGTCATACTTTAGGACCTGGTTCCTAACCTGTAATTTTTTAATTCTCTAAAAAATTAGTGTCTTGATCTGACTTTTTTGTCTTTGCATAATTCTCTCTTAATCACAAAATTTCTCACCCTCTGATGGAAAGCTGTTGCAGCTTGGGCTGATGATCTTAAAAATTATTTCTCCTAAGTTAAAAATACCATAAATTAAAAAAAAATCTCTGTTTTTCCATATCCTTATTCTGTTTATGTTGGAATATTTCAAGGATACAGCAGTCTCTATGGAGATTCAAACTGGACAATGGCTACTAAAAGATGTTGCAGAGACTGGCAAGGGGCAGGATGGTCCTTTCACAGACATGTAAAGACACAATCAGTGAACTGTTATTTTTTGGACAATTCAAGTAATATATTCTTAATGTCAATAAGGTTTTCAATGCTTTGATGTTTTTGAGTTGGTAAGTTTTGAGAATCCGTGGTAGGTTTTCTTAGCACTATCAAAGTCCTGATCTTCTGTGGTAGGTGCAACAATTGCCTCTTTGCAGGTTTACTGATTTCTTCTTCAGTGACTCAAGCCAGACAGCTATAAATGCAGTAACAGCAATTTTCAAGTGGGAATAAGGGGAATCCATTCTTAACCTCAATTTTGCTTGTACATGTCAACTCCTTTGAATAATGTTTTATGTATGTATTTCTAACCGTTTGTACTTTCTCAACAAAGCAAACTGAATACACAATTCTCCTCAAAAACGCTTTTGTTAAAATGTAATGAGTTTCTTAAAAGACTGTTGAATATTTTGTGCATATCTATAATAGATTGAATTAAAGACTTCATGAGCTCATTAAGTTGTGGACGTGTCTTATCAGCTTTCATCATGCAAGAGTGACTGGTAGGTTTGATTTATATCATGGAAGTTTGAAACAGAAGTTTTCACAATGTAGGAAACCATAGACAAACTTAATTCCATTATCCTTTTTCATCCTTGTATTATGATAACTAGGCACCGCTGGAAGACAGAGGAGCATAAGCATTGCTTTGCTCTGAACTCTAGTACCAAATTTTGTGTTGCCTTTTGATAATCTGGCTGTAATATTTGCTTTTAGGCTTTTTATTCCAATTTTATTAGTTGTCTACTTATTCTCTGCTTCCTCACTGAGACCAAGCCTCCAGCATTTTCTCTTGACATATGCAGTACATAGTGGAGATCATGTTGTTTCTACAGTATTGTAGGCTTGGTGACATTTATTCAACATGTCAGCCCTTCTTTTTCCTTTTCCAGCAGGTTGCACTGGGAATGGCATGTACCCTTTGGGTTTTCAGCTTTCTGAGACAGGACAGCACAACCTCTGCACAACATGTATTGCTGCTTTCATACAGCAATTTACACACACAAATCCACCTCCCCTTATTCCCAGAGGGTGTCCTATTAAAGCTTTTCTTCTTAACAAGATAAACAGATTCATCTTTTCCCCCTCCTTTTTGAATTCTGTCTAGATCAAGTGCTTTGTATAAGGGAGAGGAACAGACTCAAACTGCAGGCTGGATTAGGATGAGGTGGTTACTGGTCTACAGCTGTCTACTTTACCACGTAACTGCTGGCATGGGAACTGATGCTTCTGTACCCTTCCAGCAAAGACTGCAGATAGAGGAGGATGGGCCTTGCCTACACCTAGCTATTCACAACACCAACCATGTGTACATGAGAGATTTAACCCAGGAAAAGGGCAGTTGCTGTCCTAACATTTCTGTGCACCCTGAGCACGCTCTTCTTCATTTGTTCAGCCTCCTGTCTGCCATGCTGTCACTCTTTCAAGAGGGCTTTAGTTAATTTTTTATAGCAAAATGACACCAAATATAGAAAGAGATGTTTTCCTTTAGAAACAATGGCATATATTTAGCACAGTATCTTTGTCTATCCCCATCGTCATTTTGAAAGAAGAGAATAACTCTCCCTCCCCCCCTCTGACGTTAGGATGAAACCAGCTTGTAGGAACAACCCGTACTTTCTCCTTGAAACCTGCCCAGGGAAATAGTAGTGGTTGATATCAAGATGTATTTTCACTGTTACTTTGTGCAGTATTTTTGTAGTTGGAGATGGAGGGGGGTCTATGGTGTGTATGCATAGCAAGCAGATATTTACTAAAAGTACTGTAGTGTTTTAAATACCTCACCTCCTTTTCAGGGCTCCGGCACTGGTTGTCATGGAAACAGAGCTGAGAACCAGAAACTGGCAGCTGAAATTGCCTCATCTGCTAGTGGCTGTGTCCATGTCTAGTCCTGCTTCCATGGAAACACATGTCAGAGCAGCAAACGCAAAAAAAATGGTATCCAAAAGCTGCCTTAAAAATAACCCAGAGCTTACTGTTATTTTGTTTGTGATCCTCTCCCCACCCGGCCTGTTTAAGTAGAGATCTTGAAGTCTGTAGTATTTACTAGTTTAAAATACCTAAGGGAAAAAAAAGGCATAAAAGCCAAAGGTAACTGTCCTCTCTGATTTCCTTTACCGGCATGATACGTTTTTGGGAGACAAACTGGTTAACAAACCTTGGCCTGCATAGTTACATTAGCAACTGACTGTCAGAATTATCTTTGACTAATTAGGTGTCCTTATAGTTGTTGTTTATGCTGAGCTTTTTAGAAGCTGAGGAATGATTGGCGTGGTTCAGTTGGTTAACTAAGCCTCATTAATTCTCTATTAGTACCCTGCCGTACCACCTGAACCAGAATCCCTCACAAAATAAATCAAATTCAGGTAACATTTTTAGTTTTCCAAAGAACTAACTGCAAAAAAGCCCAGATCATTTTCTATGTATTTTTTCCCCTTCTTTCTCAAAACTTGTAATGTACCCTCTTTACAAATTTCTAGACTTTTCATCTGGCTCTATCTCTTCTGCTCTGCAGCAGAATCAATACGTTTAGAAGTCAGGAGGCTGACAGTGGCTTTCTGAGAAAAGATGTTCAGTTTTGAAAAGGTTGAATGGGTTGCCACATGTTTAGTTCAAGTACCTGTTGCCCCATTGACCTTCTCTCCCAGGTGTAATGTTCTGTTTCAGACAGGTGAGGGACCATTTTTTATCCCACATGGTCCCAGCAAACCTTCTGTTTGTTGTGATTCTAGATGGCTGGAGAAAGACTAACAGAATGTTAAGGTATATTTGAATAGAGTAAATTTGTCAGTGTTGCTTTGCTGACATCAGTATCTTTTAACACATAACATGCTCCAGAATTCATGTGCTTCTTTTAACCTACCATTAATCCTGAGGAAATGTTTGTGCCTCAGCAGCCCTTGCTGAAAAAAGAGTATCAATAGACAGTCTTTGTTAAAAAAAAAATATAATCCAGTTGAGATAGTGGAATAAGTAGCTTTGTATCAAAGCTTGAGATTTTTGTGTAAGACCCACGTTTTGTGTGGTAGCAAAGACATCACATCCCCAAGCCTGCATGTCAACTAAAAAAAACCAAAGCCCCACTTGAAATGTCCAGTCATTTTATTTTAAAGCCTCCTGTGAAATAACGTCACAATCTAAAATTTCTTAAAGGAACATGGTCTACCACTGATTCATGCTTTAAATTATTGCCTCTCTCCCTATCTATTTGGTGGGTCTCAGATGAATTGCTGAATGTTTTGAAACAGAGAATATAGAAAAGAAAGCTCTCTGCCTGCAGATTCCTCTGAGGCTTCCTGACCCACCAGAGAAAAGTGCAGCATAATTCTCCTCTGGGTTTAGAGATGGTCAGAATGACCTCAAATGTGTAGGCGATCAGACAGGCATTACCTGTATGTGCACAATGTTCTGTGCCTTCCACCACTGATTAATTTTACCTCCCTTTTCATTTTTAGCTGAAACAGACGTTACTATTATTCTGAAATTCTGAAAATGTAGCTCTGGCCCCACAGTTTGTAAACAAACTGCATTTCATAAAATAAGAGAAAAATTCAGAACCATTAACTAATGGAATTCCTTTTTCTCTTTCTTTTTTTTTTTTTATTTGCTTTTTGTTCCACATCAGCAGTTTTATTTCATCTAGTCATTCAAATTACTGAGAACTGTCACTTCTATATCCATTCTTCTATTTTTTCAGAAGATTTTTATTGTATTTTTATTTTATTTATCTATTTATTTATTAAATTCTTGAAAGAAATGTCAGAAATTGGGCTATGCCCTAAATAGCTGAATAATATATAGAAAATGAAATGTTTGCACTATTTAAAATAACTGTGACAATATTAACAATATCATATTTATAACATATTTGACCTAGAGCTGATATTATACTGTCTACTAGTCATTGGCATTTTTCACTATACTTACTTTACTCAGTATTTAGAACTTCTCTTATTTCTAGTTCTATTCATGAAAATTAGCATTTTATAACTCTTTTCTTTCAGTATATTTAAACTGTCTGCTTATAACTTTATGTTTTTAACCTCTTCATAATCAAACAAATTTTATGCAATTTCTGTGCATACCTCTGTTTGTGAGGGGGTTCAGTCAGTTTTTAATTCACTGAAAGGGAGAACAGGACATTTTTAGAAAGACAATGTAAAACCATCCTGAACTTTAGTAGTAGATTTGTAATGAAACTGTATGTGCCTACTTCTCTGTTTTTCTTTTCCCTCTTGTAATTTACTAAAATTCAGTTAGTCTTTCTCCATCATGCCTGTCACATGCTGTGATCTTTTTCAGGCAGATGAGGGATTCCTTTCACGCTTAAAGATACAGTCCCTGAGTTTTGTGCCATTCCACGCACAACACTTAGGCAAATATATCAATGACCTAATTTGCAAGTGTGCATCTAAACCTAAATTTCAATGTATGCACTGAGAAGAGAGAGAGAAAACACTTGGAGAATGGGTTGCAGAACAATGTGTGCACAAGGTACTAGGCACTTGCTCAAACTGAGAAGGAGGTTACTCAAGGATGTTAGATGAACACTGTCTGTGTAAAAATCTGAGAGTTAGGTGTGTATTGATACCGGTAGTAAAAGAGACTTTTCTAAGCACGAGGTGCTGAAACTCCTGGGAAGATTTTGAATATGTAATGGAAGCAAAATAGTGTGCAGGACAGGTCTTAATACAAAGTGCTAATTAGGTGGGAAATGAGATTCAGAAAAGGTATGTGTCTTGCTTTTTTGTGTGTGTTCTCTTCCACTGCCTATTGTTTCAAGCTGTAATTTCTTAGAAGCTCCTCCCAAACACATCATTATATGAGGTGCTTAGTTGTAGAAGTCTTCTTCACCTGTCTTCACAAGTCCACTTCTGTGCTCAGTCAACAAATGACGCTGGTCTATTGAAATTGACAAGATAGAAAGCTTTAAAATACAATTATGTTTTCAGATTTGGAGGTCTGTGTTTTCCTCCCTTGAGGAAGATAAAAAAGCAGGTCATCCCACAGATAACCCATTTCTTGAAGCAGCTGGGAAATGGATAAGAAAGTTGTAGATTATCCGCTCTTCTAGCTTTCTCAAGAACATGTAAACTAGTGCCTCTCCATATTCAGAGAAAGTTCCTGTCTCACAGACAACCTTGGGATAAAGTGAGTATAAATACTATGACAGAAGTGGAAGGATTTGAGAGAGAAGCTGCTATAATGCAGTTCCATTAACAAAGTATGTATCAGTTTAAATCCACGCTGTGTTAGTTCCCTCAAAGTGTCTGTATGCATGTCAAAGACTGATGGGCAGATCAGTCTGTCTGCCTAATAGAGGCTTGGATTTTCAATAGATTCCCAAGTGTATAGAATTCTTCAAATACTGTCATAGTTAAACCAAAATACTTTCAGATGTGAAGAGAGAAATACGGAATACTTTCCCACTAGGAGACTGGTCACAAGCTTGATTCTGTTTCTGTACAAACAGTAGTGGGTTATTTTGTTATAAAAACATGCAGTGTGTCAACTGCATGATCCTGACAATTTTCATCTGTATTTTTCATGTTATTGAAATGAAGGCACAGCTTTCTTAAGGAAAGTGCTGAGACGTGCTTGATAGTAATGGGCCTAACAGAATCTGGCTCAACATATCATTACAAGTGTCATTAGCAAGTTAGTTGAATACTTTTTTGAAAGAAAAATATTATCATATCAGTTTTAAATTTTCAATGTGAATATGGCAGTAAATAATCAAGCCATCTGCATGTATTGGAAGCCCATTTCAAAATCCTCCTGTAGAAATTTCTTTCCTTATTCAGACTTTGATATTGCTGTTTTTTCTGACTGCACTTCTTTGCAGTTGAAGATACTTCTTCCAAAACAAAAACATCTCCAAAGGAATTTCTTGCCTTTTGTTACTTAATTACATTGAAATTAATATAGACAAACTGGATATTGCATGGATCATATTAGGAATCAGAGTAGGATGCTATCAGGGAAGTTTCACAGTGCTATTTATCCTGCGTCAAGCCATCTGGAAGCATCTGAATGTGCTATTGGAATAATTGAGAAATATCAAGAACAAAATGGTTTTAAATGAATTTTAATGACAAAACTAGTTAGGAGACCATTTCCATAACATGTAACAGTCACTGCATGTTACTAATGTATCACAAGTGAGACCACTTTTGAAGGATAAATGGCATATTTTGCAAATTCATCTCTTAGCAGATTCTTTCTGGATTTTTATTTTTATTTTCAATTCTAGAATTTTGTGTGTGTGCATGTGATTAGTGTGTCTGAAGTGCACACCATATTTGTTTTAACAGTAGCTCTTTGAAATTTTTAAAATGAAATAGCTAAACCTCATTCTCTTCCACTGGGGTGTGAGATGGTCTAAGTATTTCCTTCACATAATTTTGACATCTAGTAAATCTAAGCTGTAAGGTCATATACCTTTTAACGGGAACTATTTGATCATTTCTAGCATGTGTTCCTTTACATGCAGCCAATGACACCTCTATTATGGGTTCTTCTAAACCATCCCTGGTGCCAACTAGTTGAAGAAAATGTTTTCAAATATGCTGCAGTATGCTTTCATTAGTGGTAACTGTGTAAGTGATAAAAAATAATGTTGGTGTTTTTTTTCAGAAGGAAATTAATACGCATAGTTAAAGTTGAGTGGTTAACCTTCATCAACTGAGAATGTACATGTAAGTCTTGATGTAAGCTTCAGTTTTTAAGCAGAACTGGTACCTGTTCAGATAAAAATAACAACAATAAATTCTGTATGTTTCTTTTTCCACCTGCTTATTCTTTGCACAGGAAAACCTCTGTTACAAAGGTAGAATACAGTTAGTTTTGCTGAGCTCTTTAAAATGTCGTAGATGAATTAGCAATCGTTTTATCTGTCTTGGACATGAGATCAAACAGTATCTTGTGTTGAAAAGCCTATCTGTATATCTGATAGCAACATTTCCTGCAGAACATTATGCCAACCATCCAATTGCAACAGCCTTCATTCTTTACTGGAAACAAAATTATAGCCCAGATGATGACTTTCTCAGAAAGAGTACATGTGATCATAATGTCTTAGGGATTATTAAAGACCTCTGCACTTGATGGGAAGTCTCCAAATTTGTGCAAGTAAAAGAGCTGGTGCCATATCTACTTTTATGAAACATGGCCCATCTAACAGTTATTTAGTAAATTAAACTTTCAAAGTTAGCTATTTCATGCAGCTATCTCCTCTTCTCAGAAATGCAATATTAAAAAGAACAGAAAACTCCTTACTTAAACTGAATGTTACAGTAAAAAGTCCTTAAATGCCATACAGTGTCCTCTGCCATCACTGAAATTTGGGAAAGATGAATCCAAATTAAATTACATGCTTAAAAGGACCATGACATTCATATAAGAAATAGTGTAACTATTCTAAAGAATAGTTTTAAGATGTTTACATGGAGAAAATTAATGTGTTGTTGAATTTTTCAAGCTGGCATAGAAATTCCAGGGATAAACCCATACGGAATGGCTTATCATTTACCAGCATGTGCTCAGAAACAGATACTAGTCTTGTATGGTCGAACAGTGCTGCACCAAGCTTTGATATATTGCTGTGAAAAGAGAGGCACACAGCCTCCAGAAATTATCTGGCTCATCTCCATGTGACTTTCTGGAGACCTTGCTGCCCACATATTCAGTTTCACGGTTTATTATACCTGCAGCAGCTGCAGGTGAACATATGCCCTAAAATCCAAGGGGGCTTTATGTAGCACAATTAAAGCTGGCATTTTTTCTAAAAAGATGAGGAAAACAAACGCTATAGTAACACCATTTAAAATGAATGATAATTCCTATGCAGGTATCAAGTTGTCTGTAGAATAATTTATACTGGAAATTAGAAGAAAATATGTGAAGATTAAAGCAGAAAGATTTTGAAATTGTCCTCTGATCAAAGGAGTGGATATAAGCAACATAATTTGTTTTTGAAGCAAAACCTGATATATTTATGGTTGGGACAACGCGGCAAGGTTGTTTGTAATGACCAGTATGCCTCTTCCTGTGTCTGTGTCCCCGTGCTGTCACCATTGTAAGCGCCACAGGAGAAGTGAAAGTATATAAATCAAAATTCTAGTGGTAAATTAGACATAAACTTTGCTTTACATCTTGGTGAATGACTAAAAACCTCCAACTGTCTATTGAAAAATAGGAGCAAAGATCAATAAGATCAATAAATCTGAAATAAGGACTCAGAGAATTCTCTTTATATATGAAAATGCATTATATTCCATTCTCCATCGGAGATCAGATACAAAACAGAAATCCAGTTCTACTTGGATAACCTAAGAAAGTTTTATTAGGAAACAGTGGTGCTATAGGATACTTTCCTTTTTCTCAAAAAAATATGAATACTTTATTCTTAACCCTGAGAATATTCATGCTTTAATCTGTTTTTTTTTTTTTTTTAATTAAAAAGATAAAAGTAAAAAATAAACAGAGTAAGGGGAAGGGAAGGAGAGGGGAAGGAGAGGGAAAGGAAGGGAAGGAAAGAAAAGGCAAGGCAAGGCAAGGCAAGGCAGGGGAGGGGAGGGGAGGGGAAGGAAAGGAAGGGAAGGGGAGGGAAAGGAAGGGAAGGGAAGGAAAGAAAAGGCAAGGCAAGGCAGGGGAGGGGAGGGGAGGGAAGGGAAGGGAAGGGAGCGGAACCCTGCAACCCTGATTCTTTGGTGTGGATGAAGTCGGAAACTCTGTGTCTTGAACACACTAGTCAGGGGTAAGAGAAGCAAAATTACATCATTAGGCAACTGCGGTATAAACAGCGTTGTCAGTTCAAAATATCATTGGCATTCAGCTGTTTGCTTCTGTCCCTCTTTTGGATATCTGAAACAATCTTCATAGAAAATCCAGGTTAAGATGAGTGACCTGAATGAGACACACACACAGCATGTCAGTCTCAGCTTGTTCTCAGCTGGGACTGTCAACAGAAAACTGGTAAGAAATATATGGGACAGCAACAACTTGATCCACTTTAACAGCAGCGACCATTGTCTGTGATCTAATTCTTCTGTGGTTAGATGGATGCAAGGGAAGATCTAGGTCCAGTTACTTCTGCCATATATAATTTCTGGGCATTTTAACACTTTTTTAACTGAAGAATCTATCAACCTGAATGGAAGACTTGCTATTTCTAGCTATTGCTATTTCTAGAGTTGTTATATCTAGATATTGCTAGAAAGACTACTGAACATTTTAGGAAAAAATAAAAAAGAAAGGTAAGAGGAGTACTGTATAATTTATAGATGTACTTCAAAAATGCATTTTCTTGAAGAAAACCAATGTAAGTACGTACTATTCAGACATATCTTTGTCAACATAGCAAACGTTAAGCTATTTCGTGTAAAGGAAACAATTGCCTCAGTGTATTATCAGGTCAGATATACTGGACAGCAAGTAGCCATGATTCAATCTTTACAAACATTATGCTGCTTATGGAGTAATCAATATGGATAAGCTATGGCAAAATGAGAATGCATTTAAGCAGAAATTAACACTTCTTTTTTCAATTATAATGTTTGTTTTATTTTAATGAAAAAGGAAGCAACTATCCTCTAATTTTACTGTACCAAGAGACTTGAATTGGTAGCCTTGAGAGAATTCTATATAGAAGACATATAACACAATAAAAATGTTAATTTATCCCTCACAAAAACAACAAAAAATTGCTGTTCCTTTTAATTTTTCAAATGTAAGAATTCTTTATGGTTATTTCTATAAATGGTTCATGAGAGAAATTATTGTCCCATTGCTAAATTGCAAGCATTTATTTCGAGTACTCAGAATTGTAACTATTTTATTAATCTCTGTGCCTTTGATTAGAGAAATCTCACAAATAAGAGCAACTTTCAGTAATGGAAAAATAACTTTTTTTTTTTACTGAGCTAAGGTATACTTAATCAAATTTTCTATGAACATTCTTCCCAGTCACCCTTGTAGGGGGCTTGCCAGGAAATGCTAAGGCAGAAAAAAATTGGAATGCCAAACTAATTTAAAAACATCGATATATGTAATGCCAACCTGGGAAAAAAGATCCAGTTGCTTACGAGCCACTCAATTGCAGAATAGCTCATGTGACTTTACAGGACCGCACATCCTGGCAATGCTATTGCTGAAGAATATGCTGTTCCTTTTTCCTTAAACATGACTCCTACCAATCAATAATCTATTCAGTTGTAGTGGGCCTGGCTACTTCTTAGTTTTCTACTACTTGTTTTTTTACTAATACTTAGTTTTCTTCGTAGCAGCTCAGATGGTGCTGTGGTTTGCATTTTTGACCAAAATGGTGCTGAAAACATGCTAATGTTCAAGTTTTTCCTGAACCACATTTGCACAGCATTCTGCCTCCCCAATGAATAGATTATGGGGTGCACAAGAGGCTGTGAGGGGACCCAACAGGGCAGATGACCTGAACTAACTAAAGAGATATTCCATACTATATGATGTCATACTCAACAATACAAGAGAGAAGAGGGGGTTTCAGGGGTTACTCATCTTTTGCTCAGGAACTGGCTACACGTGGGAGGTGGTGAGTTATTGCCTTTGCATCAGTTGTCTTGCTTTCTTCTCTTTTCTTGCACTTATCTTGCACTTGTTAAACAATTATTAATTTTTTTTTGTCTGATAGTTTTAGAATTACCCCCAAGTTTTCTCGGTCTTATTCTCCCTTTCCTCTTCCCCCATCTTACTGTGGGTGCAGGAGGAAAGACAGCAAGTGACTGTGTGGTGTTTATCTGCCCACTGGGGTTAACCCACAGCATCAGTGTTTTCATCAATGCTTTTTCTTGTTCTGAATGAATATCTTAAACTCCATTTCCACTTAAATTCTTGTCTAGAATGAGTGTTCCCAGATAGACTGGACAGATCAGAGAACACAGGATGTTGCTGATCAGGTCTTCTGGGGAGAAGTCTGATTCACTGCACATGAACCACACAGCAGGTGTAGAGTGTGTGTGTGTGTGACTCTGCCTCTACCTAAAGTTTTCAACAAGAACTGGTTTACAGCCATTGCTGTTTGTCAACAACAGGACAGCCTTCAAGCAAAATTTTGCTAAGAAAAGTAAACCTAAAAAGGACATATTCTCATCTGTCAGAGCACCAGAGCAATTTCTTCTCTATGCTTAATGACTGCAATTACTTTTTTTCAGCATTGGTTACTGTTGGGTTTTTTTGTTTGTTTTGTTTGGTTTTTTTTTTTTTTATGTTTGGTTTTGTTTGGTTGGTTTTTTTTTTTTTTTTTTTTTTTTTTTTTTTTTTTTTTTTTTTTTTTTTTTTGTTTTTTTTTTTTTTTTTTTTTTTTTTTTTTTTTTTTTTTTTTTTTTTTTTTTTAATCAGTGCTTATTCATATATTTTCCTTTGGGAAAAACATGGTCACACTGGAGCTGTGAGACAAAATATTGTCAGAGGATCTTCTAAACCAGATTCTAAGAGAAGTATGACTAAGTCACTGTTACCACCATCAGAGACTTCTGCAAGACATATTTTCTGGCAAAAGAAAAAAACCCCTAGAAAGCAGTCTCTTCCAATCATGAATACAAAAGGGAAAAAAAGATGCGAGGATAATCTTATCTTACCAAAACTAGACAAACTTATATAAAAACTTACTCAAATAATTTGGAAAAGCCAGAAGAAACTGTGAAGCTCATAAGGAGCTAATTCCCACCTGATTCATTTGGGAAGCATCTGGGAAGCATTTGGGAAGAGATTGCAGTAACTGTCTAATTTAGCTCAAACAGAAAAGCATTCGGCAACTTACCATTGCAATAACAACAGTTTGCTCCTGAAGACTTTGGGAAAAATAATTCTTTAGGATATATTCCCAGAGATTCTGAGTTGCCTGGGAAACCAGCTGCCATGTGTGGTTCTTCTCTTCTCCAAGCAAATGTTGAGTCACATGGATTTTCCATGTGGCAGGTTTAGTTGCTGACTTTTTAAAAGCCAAATGTAGTTGCTCAGCAGAGCTGGATCCTACAGGCCTTTACAGTCAGCCTTGCATCTGTAGGACTTACCCTCTTTCAATTTGTATTTGACACTACTTGTATAAATATTCAGTATCAAGTCTTACATAAACAGTTAGGACTAGAGAATTTTTCATTAGCGTTTTGATGATTGCTTTCCATCCTCAATTGATTTGTTCTGTTATCTGTGATATCTGTGCTAATATCTCATAAAAATCTATGCAAGCATTGTTTGCTAAGAGCTTAGAAATCCACAAATTCAAGAGAAGTGCTTGAAATTGAAATGCAAAAAAATCTGTTTTTAGACTGAGCTCTTTTCTTGGGCTATTGACCCTTTGGGGACCAAACACTTAATTTCATTTTGAATCTTAACTAATTTAGAAAAAATGTTACCTCTTCCACAGAAAAAGTCACATTAAAGTTCTACACAATTCTCTTAATTGACTTGCATACAAGCCAGGCAGCTACTGTGAAAGTTTTGGTTTTTTGACTGTTGCCTTTGTTTCTGGATTGCCTACTCAAAAACAAGACAGCAGTGACTTGTCAGGTGATTGTTGTTCACTGGCTCAGCAAAGGGTTTCATTTATTTACCTCATGCTACTACAACATGTTTCTTCAAATGCTGGTTACCTGGAATTCTAGTGCAGTATAAGAATTTTTTAGGCTGTAGCAGACATCTGCACCGTGACAGCACACAACTTGTGAGATATCTGTATCCTAAATTTGTACCTAGAATCTAGATGGGATACTGTGAGGCATATAATGCCTTATTATGTCTTTCTTTAGGTATCTAAATAATCTTCTAGATATTTAAGCTTATAGTCAACTTCTAAGGTTATACGACCAGATACTTACTACTAGGATTCTACCTATAACAACAGGAACTTTGCTTAAGACAGCTTATTCCTGTTGGAAAACAGCTTTGGAAAAAATAAAAATCACAGAAAAAAACAAGGCATTCTTATCAAGGCATATGAAACTTTATCTATTGCATAGTTTCTATTTCTTTCTTTCAAGAAACAATGTTAACCAAGTTATAGTCCCCATTCAAAGCAAAAGCAACATCTTTTCTCCTCCATGTGTTTGAAGATGATTCAGTTTGGCAAGTCATAACAAAAGTGACTGATGTTTAAAAAAAGAAATAAACACAGGAAAATCTATTTACAGATGTAAAAGATTATTGGGATTTGTGTAAAAATAATAATAAAAAACCATTCAGCCTCTTATATCACTCTTTCAGTTCCTCTTATAGTAGTGGTAAAATAATGATGGTGTATTTATTACAGCTTCTAATAGCCACTGCTGCAGCTAGTATTGTCATTACATTCTAACCCTTATCTGGATAAATTTACAAACATCACCAGTGAAAAATGCAATGGTACTGCAGAGCTTTAGTGCCAGTTGTACTGGAATGTGAAACATTTAGTTAATTTGGTCAAAGACTAATAATCACAAACTGTAAGTGCAGAGAAATTTCACTAAAAAGGTTTTAAACATACCTGAGCAATTATCTTCTCTTCACTGTAAGCATCTGTTCACTCTCCCTGCTAATGTAATGTATCCGAGGAAATCATATACTCTTAAATTTATAGTACACTTAAGGCTTACAAATAAATGAAAAGGTAAGCACCATTCGCGAACACTTATCGCCTCTGCTAAATCATTAGATGTCAGGCTGTAAACTGGGATGAAACTTCAGAAATTGATTGTAACGCCTCAAAAAGAGTGTTCATTATGTAAAAGAAGAGATTGTAAATATTTAGCTGCAGTGGCATTAATATTCAAGTATAAATGCAGTGCACTATAAATGTTATTACACACCACTTGTGGGCAATAAAATCTCTGGGAAGGCTGAGCTGACATTCTCACTTTGTGTTATGTCCCTGAAGCCTGAAGCCACAAGTCAGCAACACATTTTGCTTGCTTATTTGATTCAGGTTCACTGGGACTTAAATATGTGCAGAAACACTTTGTTCACTTACCTAAATATAATCTTCAAGTGTACTGAAAATCAAGTTTAGATTTTAAGATCTTTGTAATGATTGTGAACATTTGTAGAAAACAGTGCAATAGAACTTTACTATTGGCCAGCTGTTGTTAGCTATGTATGTCCAAAACAGCTTTCCTATGGCTGTTATTTTTGTGTCCTTGATACATACACAAAGACAAAGAACACTTTTCAAGTCGGCCAAATTCTTGACAGCCAGAAAATCTTTCCATTTCATTGTTTCCTTCAGATGATTTACGATGGTTACCTGACTTTAAGCAGTATACCTGACTTCAAATTCTCTGATCAGAATTATCATTAGCTAGAGGAGTAGAGAAATGTAGTTTGTTCGAGGTATTCGTTGCATTGTGGTTTTTTTTTTTTTTTTTGAATAACAAGACTTTCCCTTTCTTATGAGTTCTTCAACATACATTTTAGGATGGAACGACTCACACTTTGGAGTTCCCATTTCTCACCCTGGGAATTTCGGTGACAGTTCAGAATAAACACTTCCAGATTGCTTCAGATAGGTGGGATGAGTTCAGTCTGACATAATCTAATGCATTCAGCAAAGTGGAGCTGTGAAACTATGTAACAATGGGGGCTTCCGAAATCTAATGTTTCCAACCAAATCTTACTACAGTCAGGTACATAAATGATTGTCCAAAGCATGTCTACATTTTCTTTTGACCTGAGAGACAAAAAATCTGAGGTTCTGTTATGCCGATAGCTGTAATCTGTGTCTAATTTGTCCCCACTAAATTATCTCCTGTGACTCCATATTGGCAGCATGTGTGAACATGTGTGGTCGTACATTTCAGATCAAGCGTCAGTATTCTGTAGGAGACAATATTCTATTTCCTACAGTGCCTGTAAGCAGATGACAGGTTAAGAACATGTATAATACTTTCCCCTTAATACTTTCCTAGCTTCTGTGTAATTTTGGCTCAGAGGTTTTCCCAGGTCTGACACAGTATGTCTATTTAGTAACATTTACAGGCTCTCCTGACGAAATGCTTATCCAATCTACTCTGAACACATGTAAGTGTTCTGCCTCCAAAATTCCCCCGGCAAACTACCCCACAGGTCTGCCACCACAGTGTGAGGAAGTATCTCTTGATCATTCTGAGCCTGGCTTCTGTTAGCTTCATCTGATGGCACCTAGTTCTTGTTTAAGAAGAAACACAGTCTCTACATCAAGTGCTTTTGTCTTATCTCCTCCAAAATAATTTCTTAGTCCTGCTAAGGAGTTTATTCCATAACATAATCGTTGGCCTTCTCTGAACCTTTGCCAGCTCTTCTGTATTATTTCTGAGGACACCAGAACTGCACACTGGAATGTGCATGAACTGTGACATTGTACCGTGGCATAATGATGCTCTTTTTTATTTTTTTGATTCCTTTTATCCTAACGTCAAATATATGATTCATTTTTTACACTCCTAGCAAGCACTGGGCTGATATTTTCATCTGTCACAAACACAAATAAATACTCCAATGGCAACAGGCAGCACAGGCTCTATCATTTTATGTCTGAAGCTAGGTTTGTTTTCACCCATATACATTATTTTGTATTTATCCCAAATGAGTTCACCTTTTTTTTCTTAATTTCATCTGCTGTTTTATTACTCAGTTATTTTTTAAGATAAGGCTGCTATTCTTCACAGTCTGCCCTCATACTTACTGCCTTGACCTTTGAATTCTTTCATTATGTGCAAACATGGTCATCTCACTGCTCACTACCTTTTCCAGGTCACTTATGAGTATGTTGTTACAAGCCCCAGTCTCTTTGGAATACCACTGGCAACTTTCCTGCATGTGAGATTTAATTATTTGTTTCTACCTTCTTCCTGTCTTTTAACCGTTTACTTACCCATGTTAGGATCTGCCTTTTATTTTTTTTAGCTTCCTCACAAGTGTTTTGCATGAGGCCTTATGAAAAGACTTTTGAAAATCCAAGAAGAGTACATTGAGTATATTATCCTTATCCACAGCGGTTCTGAACTCTTAAAAAACTCAAAGAGGTTTGTAAGATAGGACTTCCCTTTGTGGAAATCATAATGATTCTTCTCAAGTAGTTTCCATTTATTCAGGTAGCTGAGACCTGAATTCAGTGTCAACACACTCTTTAGTAGTTTGCCTGCAGGTTTACAGGTCTGTGCTTCCCCTGGTCCCCTGAAATGTTTCTTTTTAAGGATTGTCACCACGTTTGCCATTCTGAAGTCTTCAGATAATATGAGTTACACGAGATATATGGGACATCTATACTTGTCCTTTTTCATCCTTGAGTATTGTTGGAAGCTGTGAATTAATACCATCTAATGTTATAGAATAGAATAGAATCATTAAGGTTGTAAAAGACCTCAAGGATCATCAAGTCCAACCATCAACCCAAAACCACCTAACTCACTAAACCATGTCCCTAATTCTACCTCTTCTTACCATGATCACCTTCCACTGGTACTGTCATTTCAGTTTCAGGTTTATCCTTCGTTAATCACCACCTCCTAACTCCCCAAAGTATTCTAGCATGGGAATCTCCCCAGGTTTCTCTGCGCTCTGCATTTATCTCCTCTGAAGTGGTGCTGTCCTCTCTGAATGTACTATCATTATTTTGCATGGCTCTGAAGAGCATCTCAGGGCCTTTTTGGTCTTTTTGATTTTGATGTTTTAGATTAGATTACAGATTACATTAGATTCTGTGCTTACCTAAGGAAAAAGCCACCCAAATTTGACTAGTCATGGAAATTAGTTCCAATTTGCAAGCTGGTGTCTGACAGTAATACATTGCCATAGTGCAAAGCACAATCCCTTCAGTAAGAAAACAAAAATCCTCCTTCCAAATATCTAGAAAGAAATAAATGTTCCAGAAAGTGGAAGAGAAAATACCTTGTGTTTGAACAAACATTTGAAGAAGTATTGTTTTAATCACTTTGTACAATTGCTTCACCTAACAGTGAGATGCTTTTTTCTAATTCATTTTCAATAGGACACGCTACTCAGATTAGTTTAAGAACATTCTGATGTCTTTGACAAGAGAGAGGGGAAAAAAAAAAAAGATGTGTATTAAGGAATAAAAAAAAGTAAAGAAAAAAATAATTTTACTAACTGTAAAAAGAAAAAAGCTTTTGTGTTTAAACTCAGCATAAAGTGTTTTTCAGTATAACCCTTGCACAACTGCATTGTAGTTGGCAAGATATTACTGTCAATTGACATTCAAGACACATATCTTGTGTGTGTGATATAGTCCTATGATGAATTATGAATCCATGTCTTTCCTTTAGGGTTTGTTTTTTGGTTTTGGTTTTTTTTTTTTTTTTTTTTTTTTGGTTTTTTTTTTTTTTTTTTTTTTGGTATTTTTTTTCCTTGCTTTTAAATATTTATTGTAAATGGACTTGGAGAAGAGTGTAGAAATGTCAGCTATAATCTGCTTTTTGCATGCTGGGGAAGCCCTAGAATGCAAGCCATGTTTCATATCCTTCTTGCATCCTTCCTGTTTGTCTTTGGAGTGCCTTGGAGCTGACTGAGGAATTTTCCACCCTCCCAATCATTTTGAGTCAAGGAGGTTTGCTCTTTTACATCCCTGTCATTTCATATACTTGCTAGGCACAAGTGGCAGACTTGGGAATAGGAATGTTAGGACCATTGCCAGAATTACCTCTGCTCTGTGATAGAATAATGTGCTATCAGCTACTCCACTGGGGAAGCTATAGCTGTCACCTTAACTTATTTTCTATTAGAACTTCCCCACTGTCTTTAAGTGAAAGTTCATCTTTTCCCTCAAGAAGCAGAAGTGATGAAACTTGATGTTCTGGCCTCAGACAGAGTTGGAAAAAAGTATCAGATAAAACTGAATCAGCAACAGTGGTCTATCTTCTGAATTAATTTTTACCATTCTGTTAAGACACTGCCTGTGTTTGACTGAGTGGATCAAGTTATCTGACAGGGTAAAGGGGGCAAGCTCACTGATATTTCTGAAGCTCTGAATCTTTAGAATTGCTCTGAATTTGGCATAGAACCAGTGTAGGCTTTCACTCAGGCACTGGAGCTTTGGATCTCAGTAATTGGAATGACTTTAAGAAGGATGTCTTGCAGGCAATTTATTTCAGAAGCAAAAGTCAGACATTTCCTTCATAAAATACAGTTTGTTCACAAGTCTAATTTCTTCAAGATCAGGAGAAATTACAGTCAGAAGAAGTTTCCTGGCTTATAAGTAGAGCCTCTGCCTAGTGAGGGCTTTGGACAAAAGTTGTATTCATAGGTAGGAGTTTTGTAGGGGTTTTTTGTTTGAGTTTTTTTTAAGGTCATGTTGATAACTAAGATTATGCTTTCTTGGCTTTATTACTCCATGTGCTTCCCTGGAGTTTTTGTTACTTCTTTGAGACATGCAGCAGGAACTAGATCTACTCCTTGGACTGGTATTTCTTACTGAAACGCCTATGCATGCTCTTTGTATGAACCATTTGGAAGTAAAAATTGCTATGATGAAAAACTACTTTGTTTATGAACACCTGCTATGATGGCTCCTCAGTGCTTGCAGACGCACAATAATTTTGTGGAAATTATAGGAAATAACTTTGTCGTATAGGTTGATTTTGCAAACATTAACAAATAAAATGTATAATTGCTGGGGCATGGTCTCTCTCTTTTTCACTCGGAGGCCTAGGGATAGTTACACAGTACAGCTTTGCCAAAAATATGAACTGTTCCTTAAAACTGCACAAGGAGAGTTCTAGGTAATACCTTACTTCAGCAAAGAGGTTTTCCTATCTGTAACCTCAGTAGCTGAGAAAAATACAGCTTGCTAGCTGTGTTTTGTCCATGCCTTTAAGTATAGAGTCTGGAAACACTTTACATAAAAAGTACTTCTAATCCATGTTCTGTCTCTTATATATGGCACATTCAAGATGTCAGTTTTCTCTTACAGGGGGCAGAGAAAAAATTATTACCAAATTCCCACCATTGTTTAATTTTCCTACTCATGCCTGGCAGCATGGCTTATCGTAGGCTCAATGCCTACAGTTACATTAGCTGCTCATTTGCATCTCCCACTTCTGTTAAACTTTTGGCCCTATCATCAGTGAAGATGGGAGAAAGGAGGAGGAGGGTAGGTTGATGCCCACACCTCACACAACAGAGAGGGCTTCCCCTGATCACTGCAAGTGCTGTGGACATATGGTGCATGCACTATTAATCAGGAATGTAGAGAACTCCAGTATGGTCTGCAGAACTTACTGACAGAACAAAAATACAACTAACATGGAGATTTGTACCTTAATTTTTACCATCACTTTTCCAAGTAGAAATAGACTTTGAGGTCTACCGTCTACAGAATATGGGGACAGCTGAGTGCACTGCTTGACATCTTCCGTGTACATGAGGCTTAGATCCCTCAATTCATAACAGTCAGCCACCCAATAGCTATCTAACACTCTGTAGTCTTAACGTGGAGATATAAGTAAGATGGTGACAACAACATTAATACAGGCATTTGAAAAAAAAAAGATTCCTTCTGTTAAAAAGAAAAATAGAAGTGAAGTACTGCTAACTGAAGAAAATTTCTTTACATCTTTAAAGAGCTTTATTATACAAAGGTATTCAAAAGCCAACATGAATTATGACATGTAACAGTTGAGTTTTGTAATAGGAGTCAAAATCAATTTTAGAAGCAAGACAAACATGAGCAAAATACAAAGCCTTATGGAAAACATATCGATTTTTTATTTTACATGGCTGTGCATCATGTTGTAATTTATGGTTCCCAAGGAAAACTCCCAAATGCTATGAGGGAGACAAAAGTAGCAATTTCAATGGAGCTTTTCAGAAAGTGAGAGATTCCCAGTAAGGAAGTGTACTGTGATGTTCCTCTCATATCACAGTAAAAAGGTGCGAAAGCTGAAAAAAAAAAAAGCTGAATCCTTGCAAAGTGAAAAGGTCATGAATTTAAAATAAGAGAAAGTAGAGGAATTAAAAGCTGACAAAGAAAGCTCCAAACACAACTCGGCTGTCTACAGGCACCAATAGCCCTGGTAACCAACAATACTGCATTCCAGGAAATAAATTTCACAACCACTACTGAGTAGTTAGCTGAATAAATGAAAATAATTCTCCTGCAGCATGAAGGTTTCCATTACCAATAATAGACTGAAGGGTTTTTGGAAGAGTTTGCAAAGATTATATAGAATAGATTTTATAGCTTTGCCTTACCATCATAGTTGATTTCGTTGACTGGGCAAATGGAAGGAGGCTGGCTAGTTCTGGAAGAATCCTAAAGGCCCTACATTAAAATACTCTAGCATAATTTATGAACAGAGGTCTGATGTTCAAAACACCTACAGGATCAATCTTTTCCCTTTCTCACTGACCTGAAAGGATGTTTCTATATGGGATCTGAAAGGAAGCCTCATCAGTATTGGTCATTTAGTTAACGCTAGAACGTCCTTGACTCTGTGCACACAGGTTTCCTCACATTGGCTTGTTTGCTGCAGTGGTGAAAAGAGACCGAGGATCCTAATGATGAGCCTGTGCTACTCCTGTACCTGAGGATCTTCAAAAGGGAATAGGGACCTTCAGCTCCTGCCTGATGTCTGAGTGATGTAGAGAAGTCCAGCCATGGTCTGGAAACTGGCCAACATGACTTCAATCGATTACCTCAATCATACTGATTTCATACAGATAATTAGGGACTTTTTAGTAGCTTCATCTATACTGTTGGTACTATTTGTTGGTCAGAAAGAAAGTTCCAGCTCACCAGCTCTCCCCAAGTACACACACTTGGAAGAGACTAGCAAAACACATTTCCATGGCAACACAGTTTCCAGAGACTCTGCTACAAAGAGAAAATTGTTGAACACAGTTCATGGTACTGAATAAGCCAAGCCACCACCTGTAGCAAGTAACATGTCTGCAAAACTTAGCAGTTTTTCAAATTCAAAGAGTAGGGACAACTATCAGCAAGACCTGTTCAGGACTATCCTATAGCTGAAGAAAGCAAGTAGGGAACTGATGAAGATCGCACCGCCCTTCCTCACACTGGGGAGTTCTGCCCACTTCAGGGGTCTGAGGCCTGATCAGTACTGCCTGTATGAGCCCAGAAGCGAATACATTTAAGGCAGGCAGATGGCACCTTAAGCCAACAAAACCAGAGAGACTGGACTTTCAAGTCTGCTCCAACCCCACCTTCTGCAGCATTCACTTAGAAATGTCTTCTGTATTTGTTTGGTCTAGCTCCCTCTTCACATCCTCACCCTCTTTTTCACTTCTGTGATCAAGTCCAATATTTAGTCTTCCTGCCTTAGCAAATCCCCTCACTACAGGACTTCTAAGTGAAATATCAAGACTCTCAAACCATAATTGGTGGCTTTAAAATGGCACTTTCAGCCCTTCACTTTACCAAGCTGTAACTCTTCTCCCAAGCCTTTTCTTGTCCGTTTAAATCCAAAGCTCTGCAGGAGAAGGTCCTACTGTATAGCCAAGTGATACCTGGCACTGTGGGATCTTAGTATCTTACCTCTACTCAGTCATAAACACATTCACAATGTACTTATCATCTCTTAACAGACAAAGGAAGGAGGAAAATGAACACAGCAACGCAAAAAAACCTCACAGACACCAGGGACAGAGGAGACAATCCCTGACCACAGACCCTCCCCAGCAGACTGTACTAAAAAGCATGTCACATAGGAACATATCTAATCTCATTTTCAAAAAATAACAAACATTGCTGAGTCTACTACCTCGCATGGTTAGTTCAATGTTTAATTAACCTCACTGCTAGGAACTCCATCTTAATTTCAAGATTGAAAATGACACACTTCTTTTAACTTCCAGTTGTTGGATCTTGTTATGACTTTGTTATTATCAAGAATGAAAAATTTTTCGGTACTACACATCTTTTCTGTGTATAGGAACACCCAGAAAGAGTAATATTGGAAAGAGTCTATCGCAGTCATTTAAGCACTGTTGCAAAGCAAACAATTAACAACAATTCACCCCTTAAATAATTCTTGTATAAAATATTTCAATTTTTACAGCTTTTTCTTTTTACTTTTTACTTTTTTTTTTTTTTTTTTTTTTACCAAAGTGAAGGCCACAAATGTTAATTAGATCAGTTGTTCTGACTTTTCTCAGAGTATTAAATTTCACAAACATCTCCTTACAGAAAAGCAAATGATTGTACTCAGAGCAAACTGTACCAGTCCTCAGGTGACCTAACTGCGGTTTGGCAGGGAACAGGTCACTGTCTTAATTCCTGCAATGATAAAGAACTGCTTTGATAATCCTGGGAGATGAACTATTCAATAGGTGAATGAATAGAAAAAAAGAGTAGTCAGCCTACTCCATACAAAAATGTCTTCCAATCCTGAATGTGACACCTCTTGAACACTCAAGCCCATGGCCAGGACACATCCCTGGTGTCACTGTTTCATGTATCATCACCACCTACAGCCAATTATTTTTGAATCTCAACAGAAAGAAAAAATCACAAAGGAACAGCGGCATGTTTAATCAGCTGTGTACTGGGGAAAAGAATTCTACTTGATTATTGAAACTGATCAGCTGAGGTCCTGAAAGTTAAATTCACTTACACTCAATGTCGTAATCAGGAAATTCATGGATCGTTAGTCTATGGGGACAATGCAGGCAATTTTCTTCTTCCCATGACCCAAGGAGGGAAGAAACAGAAAGTTTTCAAAACACACAAATTTTGAGGTTTTCTGGCATCTTTGTGTTTATCTAAGTCAAAACACACAGACAGGGGCACTAAACTTTCTTTGTGAAACCATGTTAAAGCAGATCTTTATTTACCAATACCAGACCTCATTTTAAAGGCAATCACTTTAAGGTGTATAATTCTTTCCCTGTCCCCATGGTAATTACCATCACTGCCAGGAAACCGCATCTGTTTTTAAATCTGCACTTATTTAACTTCACTTTCTAGCCATTTTTTTTTTTAATTTTACAAGCCTAATTTGTGTCTCTTCCATCTTTAAGTGCCTTTCAAAGCACAAGTAATCTCCCAAGCTTCTATCTGAATGGGGGGTTTTTTAATCTCTTTTTTCTCCCTCCTGGATCTTTTGTTAAATTTCCTTGAAATTTGTTCTTCTATGTATGTGTTTGAAGTAAGCATATGAGGTATATTTTACTAATGGTATCTAGATTCAAGATCTGTCTGTTCTACTACCCTCTTCTATGCCAAAGGATCACAGAAATATTTTTTGACATTAGAGTTTATCTTCTGCTAGCCATAAATGTTGATATTAAGTTCTCCTCAGATCTTTACTTTCAAAGACTGCATGTCCCTCCTGCTGATACTATCTTTATCATTGAAGCTCTGAATGATTACCTCGCCCCTGAATGTAGGAAAACACGTTTCAGTGCATTGAGATCATTTAGCAAGGTAATTTTGACCACCTTATAAAAATATCTTACCTTTGTATTTATGAAAAAAAAAAAAAAGCCTTGAAAATATGCAATCTTAACCAGAAAATGCTTAAATCACCACTTTATTACCCAGCTAAAATACAATCTACTTAAAAACATATGCTGCATGTCCCTGTGGCAAACGTCTTGGAGAAATCCAAGTGCAATAACAGCATGTGCTGCTTTATTATTCAAATGTGAAATCTCATCAAAAGGAAGAGAAGCATTTTACCAGACAGGACCAAACTTCCATGAAACTATCCTGTACAGTTTTATCTTCTGCTCATTTATTTGTAGAACTCGAGGGTAATTATTTCACCACTGTCAGATG
Source organism: Pterocles gutturalis (assembly GCF_000699245.1). Taxonomy (NCBI): domain Eukaryota; kingdom Metazoa; phylum Chordata; class Aves; order Pterocliformes; family Pteroclidae; genus Pterocles; species Pterocles gutturalis. The sequence goes on along the minus strand of NW_010140711.1, from coordinate 28,404 downwards.
AATTCTTTTTGTGCCGTTCCTTGCTTCCATTTTAGTCTTCCAGTCCTTCAGTATTTTTCCAAGGTTTGCCAAACATTAACACAGTTCTCAGTGTGGCTAGTGCAGCTAGTTCATTTAATGCTCTGGTTTAGAAGTACTTAGGGCTCAATGATTTGAAAATATTTATTTTTAACACACTTTCCCTCACGTTCTCCTTTGTCAAAATAGGTAAGTTCTGTCCTCATCACTTGGAGCAAATGTGTCTTCCTACATTCTTCTAAATATGGACAGCTATCTGTCAAATGCTTAGTTTATTCACCTTTTGCAATTTTTTTTTTCATCAGCATTTAGCTATAGCCCTCTATCTGACTGCAATATTCATTTTTTAAATTACTTAGAGCCTTAACTCTATTCATTACTGATATTTGTTGACTCTTTTACCTTCTCTTATCAGTCATATACATGTCTTAAATTGTAACTTACAGCATTTGCCATTTCCTTTACCTTTGGTAGATCCATTATTGTTATTATTATTATTATTGCTTTCATATAAGCTTTTGATCACTACTCAGCATAAGTTTCTCAGTGTTTTGTAATTGTGTTTTTGGAGTCTATGAACAAGTTCTACCTTTTATTTGAACTTTTCTTCTTTAAATTGATGCTCCCAACCAGTTATGTTTATTTTAGGCTTTAGAAAACTTTTTGTTTCTTTCTTTAAACTCTTCAAAATTCTTTAAAAATAGATAGATAGGCAGACAGACAAATAATTTTTCTCAGTACCAAAGTCTTCTTGCAAAGTAATACAAGTTAAAGAATGACCATCAGTATCTAGGCAACAGACAATTTTTAGGTTGATGTTTAACTCTTGTTCTATGTCTTAAAGTGAGATTCAGCACTGAAGGAGGGATTCAGTTTCAAATCAAAACCACCTAAACCTAGGTAGCTACACTTGAGTTGTTACCTAAGTTCTTTCTATAGTCAGATGAGATACAAACAAAGTAGTCAGGGGAGCAAGGAGAGCTATTCACCTAACCCAGAGGAGGATTTAGCTGTTTAAATACAATTTTAGACAACTTATACTGTCCAGTTTGGCCTCTCACAGCTGGTCCAGAACGCAATTATTTTTCTGTAGGTTGTGTATCATCTGTCACAAATGTCAGCCCCATGCAAACATATGATAGATATGTTATAGGGCATTTCAACTATGCTTAAACAACTGAATCCTGTTCCCAAGTGGTTGTTCATCTGAGTAGCTCTCTAGACTCCATGCCTTCAAGGTCTAGGGCTACCTAAAGGGTATATGAGATGTTTCTACAGTACTGGCAGTTAAGACACAACCTCTGGGAGACATTTGCCCTTCTGGAACAGCGGTTGAAGGGAAAGGGCTCTCAAATTGAGGTAAAAAGCCTGTAGGTGAATATCTAAATTAAGCGTTTGATTTGCATTGACCATAGGGAACACAAAAGGGTAACTACTCCATATATGGACACCTAAAGATAGACACCTAGGTTTAGATGATTCATTTGCAAACTGAATCTCATCACTGATGACTCTATAGTTAGGATAGTATTTTCCATGTTGATTTATTATGTTTAAAAGTGCTAAGAAAGATTTATGCTAGCTGGATAAGACATCACACAATATTTCCTCATTATAAAACCGCATAAATCTTTTTTTCTCCTCCCTGCATGATACAAGGAGATGTCCATGGAAAAGTTATTGCTTTTCTCCGGTTAGAAATCACAGATATTCTAGCTATTATTTTACTATTAGAACTCTTATTCATGAGTAGCTGAGCAACCCCAGTTTTTACGTCTTCTTTCTCTTGTTTCCTTTCTGTGTGGAACTAATCTTCCATTTCCCAGACAACTTCAATGATCATGTCCAACCAGGTGCCTAATGTCCTTTACTAAAATTGACTCTCTTATTAATTGCAATGTTCTTTGAATGCCATCACATCTGCCCTTATATTCTGAAGGTATTAATATTAAATGCTATTTCAATTGCTATAAAGAATCCTTTCAAATAAAAATCTGCTTTAAAAGCAGACACTTCCTCTCATACAGTTCTAGAAATTAAGAAGTAGATGTTTGCTTTGTGAGTTTTGCTCTGTGAAGTGAACAGTCTTAAACAGTACAGAATCTTTTCTCCTGTTTCTGCATTCAGATTTTCTTTGACCAGTGACATTTTCTATTTAGCTATTTTTTATTATTGTCAGAGCTTTTTGGTGGTTTTCTGTGTCCAAGATCAAAAATGAAAAAAATATCAGGAAGAGGTTAGCAGTGACAGGCTTCATTGATTTACTTCTTGAAATATTTATATATTGTAAAAGTAACTACAGTAGAAGTGTTTGTATGAACTAAGCTCTGCAAGAACAAACCTCTGATCCACAAAGGTGCCTAAGTCACTGATGTCAATGCAGGTGCTTAAAAGTGAATCAAGCATATCAGTCCTTCACCATTTACTTTTTGCATTAACCGAGTAGTTGGAAGGAAACTTGCTCTTCCCTCTTGATATCTCCCTTGAGCATGGCAAAAGTTCGAAAAGCATTCATACGGAAAAATAGTTCAGGAGGTTTCGTTACAGACTTTATTTTGCAACATCAGTGGTAAAGCAGGCTAGCAGGAAACAACAGATGCTCATGACGACATGGGAATGGAAAAGCAGGATCTAGTACTCTAAAAAACCTTATGTGCAACATCTTCATTTGAGGAAAGAGAATCCTAAGGGTCCTGCTGTTTTCCTCAAGCACCATCAAATGTTTTTACAGTATTCCTCTACAGTTTGGTTCTATTTTCATGCATGGTATAGCTTAATACAGAATGTCTCACGTAGGTTAATTTAAGTGAAGAAGACATGCTTTCTTATGGCCATAAATAAAAACAGCAAAATGAATACACAGGTAGCTAGATGGAGGTCTAGACAGGTAGGTAAGTGTGCACAGAACATAGTTTTGCTCAGCACCTTTGACAGGTAACCATCTGACACGTAGAATCCAGGGAACTCGCTATTCCCTGGTGCAAGCCTTGTGGCTTGCAAACCACACTAACTCACAAGACTTCAGCTTCAGAGCAGACTCCAGAGGGCACAGATTCTTCTTCAACATAGCTTATATATGTCACTGTGCGAAGAAAAAAAAATCTCCAGTTCTTGGAGATATGTCGTACCTACTTAATATTTCTTACATGTTTCTAAGGTTGTCTCCTTGGAAACTGGAGTTTCAGCTCACCTGGTTATCCTTTTTGTCCAAGCTCAGGTACAAGAAACTGTTAGCAAGTTGAGATGCTGGTAGCTCTGACACCTTAACATCATTAGCATGCTAACAAGTGCGAAGTAAAAAAATGTACATAATTTTCTCCTTGTTCTCCTATTTGTCCTGCTGA
>NW_010140711.1:0-25011 GCF_000699245.1 Pterocles gutturalis | reverse complement strand
GTTGATGAAAGCAGCAATATTAGCCTTTTAATTCATTGCCACTCACTTATAAGGAAAGACATATGCATATAAATACAGACTTGAAAAGGCTGGTCTGACATGTCAGATGAGGAAGAATAAAGTAATAAGGAATCTTTCTAACTGTTAAATCTCATACTAATTTATTAATGAATTTAAAGTTTCAGGAAGTTTTGCATTTCTCTACATAATTACACCTGCATGTTTATCAAAACAATAACATGCAATAAATGAAGTATTGTATATTAGATAGGTTATATTCAGAGTAGTAGAAGGGATACCAAGAGAACACCTCTCATTATGCTCTAATTATTACCATCCATGGATGGATTAAAAGAGTAAAGCAAAGGAAGAAAAACTCACATGATCCACCTTTGCGTTTTTGCTGAGTTCCCTTGCCACCATGTTTTCCCCAAATGCCCTAAATTTTAGAGAAAATAATTAGTAATAATGACAGAAAACATAATTTTCATGATGTCCAAATTAATCTTGAAAATAAAGAGTTGAACATATAGTACTGAATTCCATTTCTTATTCTAAACCAGCCATTTATTCTTGCCGGATTAATGATAAACACTTTATCCTCTTTAATACACAGTACTGAATTTAAAAATCTTTTTTGTGAAAGTAATATATGGCACTTAACATTGCTGATCCTCTGAGTGTTAATTAACTTAGTTTATCATGTTTTATTTGTTACTGATTGGAAGACTATTTTAGACTTTTATATGATTCATTCTCTTTTCATGGCAACAGAGTGTAATTACACTGGGCACTAGACCATAATGCTTTTTAAACGGTGTGCATGAATATTGCTATTAATACCTCTAGGACTCAGCTATGTTCTGATAAATATGTCTGAAAATGTATATGTTAATGCTTTAAATTGATGTCTCATTACAATCACGCTGCCTATCTACTGCAATATCGATACAACCATATGGCAGAAGGTCCTAACCCTTAGCAGGTTTGCAATTCTTCCCTTCCGTAACTCACTGTCCTAACCTGGATGTGAACCATAAATTAAGCGAACAAAAATGCATGAAAACAATTACAAAGTTTGGTAAACCAATGCTAATTATTTTGTATGTAGAATATTAAAGTGATAATTAAATATTATGCTTCCCTCTAGCACTTGTTGTGCTTATTTGTTCATACATGTGAATAAGTAATGCCTAAACTCTTTATTTTCTGTGAATATAAGACTGTGATAGTCAGGATGTCATTAACCCACTCACACATGCAGGTATTTACATCCTGGCTAGTTCCAATGAGTTCACTGGAAACTAAGAACTGACTCTCTATTTCTTGTAGCCATGCAGTTTTGAATCAAGATTTTAAATATTTAGTTTTGATGAAGAGCATTGACAACATTCTGGGTGTTTTAAAAGAAAATGGGGGAAATTATGAAAAGTTTTGTTTGAAACCCCTTGTATTGATCTGACAGAAGGCAGTATTTCTAAAAAAGTTAATGACAATTTTGGGTTCAATTCCTCTTCCCAGGAAATTATTTTTAGTTTAATATTCTATAAATTCAATCCCTGTCCAGTTGTATAGACGTTAAAAATGAGATCACAGATTCCTTGACTGCATGCCACAACATGCTACCACCATCAAATTTTTATGTAATTTGACCTCTCCACCTAAATGAATGCAACTGAACACTAGGCAAGAAACTCTGTCCTACCTGCACAAAACTGAAAGTTTTGATAATGTGTGGGTAACTTAAAGTAGATAGTCAGGAACTAAACTGACAAATGTCTGATATAGCTGCCTTAACTGCTAGATTCTGGAAGATAAAATAAACTGATTCACTATTCAGGGCTGTTTGGACACCTAAACGTCATTTAAGTTGTAATTTAGGTGAGTGAATGGCTGTTTGCTGAAAGGTGTGCTGATCTACAAATACCCAACTGACTGCTACTTTTGTGTTCAGGGAAATGAGGCCTACTCTCCACACATTTTAAATAAGAGAGGTTTTTCTGGGAAAAAGTAAAGTTCTTAATTAACCCTCCTTTGTAACCTCTCTGTTTTGTACTAGTCTCCAGGCTTGAAAAGTAGAAACTCACATATATTTTCAAAGAGTGAGAAGAAAGACACAGTGAGCTGGCATTTCTCTTTAAACAAGCTGGAAACAATCATGGTAGTGCTGATACAACTCTCTGCTAGGCAAAGGGAATTAAAAGAAGACTTGCAGACTCCACAATGGCATGAAAGTAACTTCTAGAATTGTTGTTGTAACTGAGAGATGAGTAGACAAGAAGAATAAGTCTTAACTTAGAAAGCTTCCAGTCAAACCAAGAAATATGACTTAAAAGAAAGAGAAGTGAAAATAAACCAAAACTGCCTCTCAGTTTGGATTGTTTTTTGAAGACAAGGTGCTCCCCCAAAAGAGTTGCAATGAAATGAAAAGGAAATGCCAAAACTCAGTACAGTTTTGAGCATTTTAGAGATGGCAAATAGTGGTGACCTGAAAGACTGGAAAATACTCACCTATGTGCTCTTTTTACATCATGTAGCAACACTAACACAACAATGTTCAAGCATTGCTTTTCATATAATTCACATCCCTTAACCACAACAGGTTTCTGTCTTTTTCCTTCTTCACGGAGCTTCCAAAACCACAAATCAGCTTTAAAGCAGAAGTGCAATCTTTATCACATAAATAAAAAGTAATTATTGATTTTCACCTGAAATTTTACATCTACAGTTCAACATCTCAATGGTTGGTTTTAACCATTGGTTTTAACCAATGTATGATAAGGTTAGAGAAACACTAAAAGTATATTGTTAATTGTTCAGTGTCTTCACCATTACTCTAAGAAATAGGCTATAAAATTAATCAGTGATAGTATTGAGGTCATCATCAACATAAAAGTCAGTTTTTTGTAAGTTAATAATGAAAGTAATGGTATTTAGTGTTTTCTAATTAAAAAAAACTCAGCTGCTGAGAGCCTAATACTGCATGAGATTTACAGATTTTCTTATTTTCAGCTCTGAGAGCAATAAGGAAAAGTTCATAACATGAACTCTACAGAATTAATTACAATAAGATCAGTGACACCTCTGCCATTCCACCCCCGTAACTATTAGTTAATCAGACGAATTTTAATCTAGTCTCCAGAGGTCTAACTTGTGATTTTTTAATGCTGGGCGATGCAGAATTACGTTTTGTGCTCCCATTACTGCAATCCTTTCCTCCCTGAAAATATTACACCTAAAAAAAAAAAAAAAAAGGTGGCTAGGGAGAGTGGATACTAAGTTTCCAAAATAATGTTCTCTTTGGTTTTTGGGAAGTGACAAGACTGAGGAGTGTGAAGGGTGTAGTCATTACTTCAAGACAAATGGTGGAACAGATGAGACTGATTTATGTTCCTGGCACATATGGCTTGTAATCATATCCTCACATGGGCAATGTACCTTTTTTCTTAAACTTAGCTGGGGGGTTTTTATACTGAAATACTGGTGGTGCCATGAGCTTCTATAGTGAAGCACTGCAGGATATGTAATTGTAGCTATGTTAGCCCTTCAGTGTGGTCAGGCACATGCTTTTGCAGGGAATCTCCCAAGTGTCTTTGCTTACTGCAAAGATATTTGTTTCTTACTGTGTAGTGGTCTCAAGGCACTGGATTTCTTTCAGATGAACCTACACATGTTTCAGGAATATATCTAATGCTCTCCAGCTGCAGTCATTCACTCTATGGGACCAAACTACCTCTCGTCTGAAATAAAACCCGTTTGAAATGTGCATGAGAGTATGCCGTATTCAGCATCAACTCTTTTGCCTGTCCATATCCACCTTGATGCATCTGCACCACTGCTGAAGGGGCATAGCCTACGTGTCCAATGTGGATAAGCACTGCCATACTGGCCAGCCAAAGCCAAATGTAGGAAAAGGGCACGAGCATGAGATGTAACAGTTTCTGTGGACCTTGTGAGTCAGGCATAAGGATTGCAAATTTAGGATAGCATGAGGTAAGCATGACCAAGCATGAGCACAGAAAAGTGGGGGTTATGTTTTATCCCAGTGTGTGTCTGTACGGTGTCTCTAGCACTAAGAACTACAAACTTACAAAGACTCTACAGCAGTAATGGTATTTGCTTTGAACACAACTGTTTAATTTTTAAGGTATTGTCCCATTCTACAATAACACTGAAAATACAGAGATTTGACAGCAAGGATATTCCTGCAGAAAGTCAACAGACAGTGATGTAATTTAGTGAGTTAACATGTTAAAACCCACCAAATCACATTACCATGCGTAATGTGAGACTTCGTCCATTTTGTTGATCTTCAATTTCTATGACACCTGACATCACAGAGGTAAATGAATGCCTGAAAATGCAATTTATAGTAAGTGTGTCCCTTGTAGAGTAAGGTGTTGCAGAAGAACAAGAATCAGCATGGAGGTTTGCTTGGAGGGAGAAACATGCTAAAGATGTTTCCAGAAATTCAGTGATTTATAGGGCCCTGTAAAGATGAAAGTTATTCCTTTCTCACTGGTTTAGAGGTCACTGGCATTAACGGCTGTCACTTCAACATTAATAGACCTATGCCTGGCAAGCTGCCTCCCACAGCAGCCTGGAAACTTCTAAAACTCCATTCATTTTGAGGCACTAACCTTCCTCCTTCCCCCTGCCCCCCAATTATTTATCTGGGAAAAATATAACCTTTAAAATGAAGAGAAACACACTCTGACACTGGTTGGAAGAAGAGACAAAGATATAAAATATAAAAGCGAGAAATGAATGTCTCTATCTAAGACAATGAGATCGATTCTTCACTGGCTAGCATGTTGTGAAGTTATTTACAACTATGCAAGCAGGTATAAAATGCTACCAACTATATGCAATTTGAAATCACTTTGTAAATGACTCCACAAAATGCTCAACAATAGATAATCAAGCCAACTATCAATTTCCACTGCTGCCATCATACTATTTCAGAGATTCATTACTCTGGAAAATATGTAGTTCTTTTTCATATATATACCACTGAAAAACAAGCAAATATCAAACTAATAATGAAAGAGGCTGAATATTAAAAAGTATCTGGAGAGCAAAAGTCAAATCTCACCATACTCAAATAAGAATGTGAAGAAGAAAACTTGTATTATTACAGGTGTTCCAAAAGAGCGTTAGAACTGATTACATTCATATTTTTTCTTACAGGGTGCATAGAATCTTCTTTTATTGTTATTTATACTGTTCATCAGTAAATTTTACTCCTTTATGTACCTGGGCATATTTCTAATCTATGTCAATATGGTTACTTTTCAAATTTGCATAAGCACGTAATTTCACAAGTCAAAGTTCCAGGAGAGTAAACAGGATGTACGTCCATGTTATTAGTGTTTTTAATCCTAAAATAAAGAAAAACTTTTTTTTAGAGGAATAGCAGGCTTCTGAATTCTTTTTCTTAACAATGGATCTTGTACAGTTTTGGAGAATCACAGCTCAAACCCATCTTGTAAACACTCTCCATTCAAATAGATGTCAGAAATAATTTTTTTTTATTAACTTTCAGAAAGCAATTATTATTACCTGTGAGTTATATCTTCAATGCTAGAAACAGTTTAAAGTTATGATCCCTTCTTGAACCCCTTCACAAAGAGTTTGTGCCCTCAGCTATCTACAGTTTCTTAAATGATCTTTACTGTAAAACTCAATTCATTTTGCACAAATGCTGCCAGTTTGCATTCTGCAAGTTAACCCCTGTCTTCTTCAGGTAAAGAGAGCTACATATCCTTGTGTGATCCAGAATTTTCTTTTGAGTTTTATAGTGAATTTCTTGACAAAACCTGTTAAAAGTGAGAAAAACAAACTAACAAAAAAAAAAAAAAAACAACAAAATAAGAGACAATATTTTCTTTATTTCTAGATGATTTGTTTGTCTGGACCAGCTAATATATTTATTACCTTATATGTTGAATACAATTAATTCAGATAGATTGTCTCTTTCATTTTAAGAAAGAGATAACATTTGAAGTCTGGCTTATTTAGCTTCTGTTTATTTCACAGCAGTTTGAATACTGAACTGATTTCTGGTCTGTCTTTGAAAGTTCTGTCACTGTCTTTGAAAAATAAATTAATCCAAATTCCAAAAAAATAACTAAGAGGTACAGTTTCTGCGGGTCACACAAGAGGAACAGAGCTGAAGGAGCCCACAGGTCTCTGTGGTTTTGATTCTAATTCAGGTCCCCAAAGAAGAGACAGAAGGCATGGCTATGCAGAGAGGTGCAGCCAAAATTCACAAAGGATGTGAAATAGCCATTCTGGCATATTCAGTCTTAACTGCAAGGAGAAATTCTCACCAGTATGGACTCTCAAAACTGTAGTTCCCATGTATTTGCTTGTCACACTGTTGAAGTAAGCCAGAGAAAAAATTGGCTGATATTTTGCATACACGTATTAGACGATCAGTTGACTAAAATCAAACATAGTCCTCTAGTCCAAGATCAAATTAATATTTCATATAATTTCAGTGCAGCTTGCTAGTGAAGCAATTTCAGCAGATTATTCTGGTATGCATGTACAAATGCTACCCAGAAAAGTCAGTCCTGGCAGGCCTGGCAGAGACAAGCCACCAGTGTGCCCTACTTCAGGCACACGGCTCTGGAGGTGACTGTTACCCAGCAGCCACCAAACACTTGCTGCAATAGCATATGCAGTTTTTCCCTTGACCCAACCTTGATATTGCTGGGCATGGCCCTCATGCTAGGGCTGGAGAAGTGGTTTCTTGAGAAGAGCTCAATTTTTGTTATGGGTGGGATTATCTGACCAAGTTTAGCACACATCATACTCCTCAGAAACACCATGACAAGGAACAGATGAAGCACTTGCTCCAAGGACAAAATTGTACAAGCTTAAAAAAGACCTGTCAGCTTCTCCTACACACACCTAACAGATTAATCCATAATATTCAGTAAATACAAGAGTGACTAGAACACTATAGTGCATACAACAAAGTTCACAGAATGGGGTGCTTTTCTGAGTCCAAACCCACAGAGTTCAACAAGAGGAGAGGTAAGGACTCAGTACCTCACATCCAACTACCCTGGTATTAGAAAAAATATGAAATGCTTCTCTTGAAAACAAAAGTATGCAAGTGTACCCCACTGAAATACAGTCAACACCCAAATCCATCTCACCCACACTTTACAAAAATTTTACAACAAAGGTCCCAAATATTAGAAAAGACAGAAAGGTAAAGAAAGCCAGACCATTATTTTTGCATGCTATTGCATAAATATGTCATCACTCCCTATAGCATAATTTATTTTACACTCCCTGCATTGCCCAAGCCTCTAAATTTCCCCATATTGCTCTGTGCTGTAGCATAAACATGATTTTGGATGCATACCATTGATTTTAGAGATTGAAGTAAAGATTTTAAAGCAAAGCAGTCTCCCAGGTATATTTATGTTACATCAGAATTTTTTATAACATTGCTCACTATGTATTGTCCCAGAGCAACACAGGAATTGTTTAATGAACTATTGATCTTTCTCCTGACTATATTCCATTTGATGTTTGAAAAGATTCAGGATTTACAAGTGTGCATTTGTAATGGTTGTGTTAACTAACCTACGAAGTTGTTAACAGAGAGCTAAACTTGCCCAGACTATCTCTAGAATGTGTAGGATGAACTCAAATAGTTTAATATTAGACTTAGAATTCTAAATCCAACAATGACAAAGGTAAGACTTTCATTGCTCCTGCAATGCCATCTCAGCCATCTCTCTCACAAGCTAACAACAACTTTTGTGCATCCATCCCGAAACACTGTGCAACACCTATCAAACCATCTCAAGAAATAATAGATTTTTCATGTTTGAAGACACCGGGCCAACAGAAGATGGAAAAATATAATTTTTTTAGGAAAAACACATATTAACTAAACAGAAGTTACCAGATTACCACCAATTAGGTTAAACGATATGATCAATATCATTGAGGAGTTCAGGCTGTGTGGTTAATGCAATTTACTGCAGTTCACAAACTTTCTGGATCAGGTTCTTTCTTTTGCCTCGTAGTTTGTCACTCAACATATTGGATAAATGGTCTCCCACTCTATGGCATGCCTAAGCTTCTGAACTCCCATTTACAGATTTACAAAATCTAAAAATTTCAAACTGCTTTTGCCCAATAAAACTTCATCATTCCCTAAAATCTTGTATCCTAGCTTTTAACAGAGGTTCTTTTCAGCTCTGAATTTCTTCCTTGGGCACAACCAGATAATTCAGGAATGTTCACCTCATTGTCCCCTCAATCCTTGTGTCCTGCATATGGAGTTACCTCCACAGCATGGCAAGGGGGCCTCTTTTCTAGTCCAGTTCCTTGTAGCTGACTCCATAGTTACTTTACCCCAGGTGCTACCACTGGGGTTGCCAAAGAAAAGAAAGCGAAACCCTGATCCAGTGTGGCTACATCTGTATAACCTGCACTCCATAAACTTTATAGCACTGCAAATAAATTGGAGCAGTTTTGTAGAAGAAAATTTGTGTCGAAAACCTGACATCTGCTGTATATATGCATCAAGTTGTTTTGTTTTGTCTTGTTTTGTTTTGTTTTGTTTTGTGGGGTAGCTCTAGCCTGGCTCCAGAGACTGAATGCCCATTTGCAGCTGGAGTCCATTGGGTGAGCCCCCGGAGCATATCTGTTATGTAGCTTTTTCAGAGTAATCCAGCTCAGGCACCCTGAGGCAGCTTGAGTCTATGACCTGAAGCACAGCAAGTGGGATCAGTTGGGAGATTTGTTTCAAAAGCACACTAAACACTGATCCAAACTAGAATACGTGTAGATCTGTCCTCTCAGATCTACTGAAAATGGGACAGCAAAGGCAGAAGATCTAGGCTTGTTGCAGGATCCTGAGAGATGACAAGACTAAGACAAAGCAGGAATCCTGTAGGAGGAAATAGTTTCAAGTTAATGTTGATGCGGGTAGACATGCTGGGTCTATTTTTAAAGACAGCTTTTCTTGCTGATACAGGAAAAAGACAACCTATGCTGCTGCAAGCCTTACTTCAGCCCCACTCATGATCAGGACCGTTACCTCTCTCCACCAAAGAATGAAACACAAATCAGATACCTCTAGCTGTTTTTCCCCCAGGTATGCCAGTCACTTTATCCAGTATAAGACATGTACATAAAATAATTACTCTCATTGTTGCTGGCTTTCACTGCAGAATGCAGCCTGCAGTATCTTGAACCCTAAACCAGACTTTAAGCCCTAGCATAACTGTACATCAGTTACCTAATTTCACTTGGAACTAAATATTATCCAGCAAAACCCTGTAGTAAACAGTTTCCATTCTGTGACTGTCAGCTTTGCACTATGCAACAATAAATCAAAGTATCAAGTCTGTGATGACATCCTAATCCTTTCATCTATGAACCTGTACCTGGCGTATGTATAAACCTTAGTTTACTGCTGTCCTTAGCAACTATTCTGTAGCCTTTTTGCTCAAGACCCCAAGAAACCCTTATTTTTGGTACTTCCTGAATTTGCAATGCTTAAGAAAATACTTAAATTAATTCAAAAATTAAATACAGCTGATCTATTAATAATCACACCCACTTCTCCACTTGAAGACTCTCTGTTGATCACTAAATGAAGCAGTTACTTCATCTGAAAGACTGAATTTTGTATCTCTTGAATCAATGTTTTCACACTGGGGGGATCTGAAGACTCAAATCATGTTCATGCCACAGTCAGCAAGGAGTGTATGAGCACCCGGTCTTATAGAAACTGTTGTGTCTTAACTGTTGGACTCAGTCAGTGAGCTAGATTTGGACAGACCTCTGACTTCAGTTTCTACAGAAAGACCATTTCACACCTTTCTTCCTCTAAAAGGTGGAAACTTTCTAACTTTCAACTTACATATTTGTGAGAAGGCACAAATATCTTTCCCACTCAGAACTGATTTACACTACACAGCCATATGTAATAAATGTCCACCATTTAGTCTGAAATTGTTATCACTTAAAATCTAACTTCAATTAAAATTTTATACTTAATGCACATTGGTGGACTGATCTGTCAACTTCAGAGAAAGAAGGCAGATGCCTGAAGCTGGCTAGCATTATATCAGAAGTCCTGTTATGCTCCAGTGAAAGGTACAGTTACAAGAAAATGAGTTATTGAAAATCCAGCACTGGTAATTATCAAAAATTCAAAGTGGAACCTGAAAGGTAGCTAAATAAGGACTGATTCTAATCCTCTTTTGGGGCCCTCAGAACATAGGTGCATGGTATCTTCTCAAAATCTAGTAGTGAATTTATTAGAGAAGATGAGCACTTTCCCCCTGACAGTGCATGCCTTTACATTCAGCGCTAATCACAGGCTATATTCATCACTATATGCAAGCACCATCATGTCCTTATATTGCTGGGCAGAGTAATTGAACTCAATGACATTTTGCTTGTGTGTTGTGGAGGGCTTTTTGCACACTTTCTTTGCTGGCTTCTTCTATTGGTCGCCGTTGTTTTCCGCTGAACATGTAATTTACTCATAAGGGCAATATTAGACAAGTGAGATGATTTCTAAGGACCGTGTGAACCTTTGTGCACAGTCACAAACCCAGGCAATTTGAACTAAATGTAGTGTGTGAGAGTAAGAAAGTGTGTAATGCTTAGTGAAAGTTAGTGTTCAGACATTTCACGATAAGCAAAGCAGAATCATTGGAGGAAACTGTGACTAACAATAACCCTTTGTTGTTCCTTATTTACATTTTTTAAAAAAATTAGCATGCAAATTCAGGCAAAAGTGAGTCAGATGATGATGAAAACATTTGTCTTGGAATCTCCTCTTAAAGCCCACAGCCTAAATGTCAGAGCAGCTATAAAAACAAATAAAAGATTCGCATCTCTAGAGATGCCTAGCATCTGTTGTTTTGTTACAACTCTTGCATTTATGAAATGCAATTAGAAGAAAATAATATGATGTCCTGGATTTCCCCAGTATGATTACAGTATTAAAAATAGCATAATTTATTGTATGTTATTCATTATAACAGTTTTTCTGGTGTTAGTCTATTATTTGATATCTACATGTATATACATATACATAATGGAGTATAAGCTGTTACTGAGTTTAATTATATTATTGTAGTTAGTGAAATAAGCTAAGTGCTATTTCAGTCATCTTGTAACTGTATTATGCTAGACAAAATATAAGCCCATTGAGAAAAACATAGTTGTATATTAATGGTATTTGGGGTTAATAATGTTTTTTTACAGAAGTAAAATTAAGCACAAATGTAAACATTTCTAGAATCCAGGCCTTCATAAGCTGCTAGTGTACCAGAAGTGAAGGTTATGGATCCAGTCAAATATGTACATTTTTAACATGCATATAAGGAATTTTCTTAAATATTTCCATATACATAAAGTGTCAAATAAATCTACATTTCTCTCAAACTGTCACTAATCATGTACATCTTACTATTAGTAATATGAAAAATTTTTCCCCAAGTTCAATAAATACGAAATTATTTTTTGGTTTTACATTTAGATAATAAGCCTATCACCCCCACCTCTGTTTATGTAAAGTATTACTGAGTGATTGGTGCTTAAACTGGCAGTTGACCAGTTCACCCAGATGGTCATAGCTGTACGGAGAGAAATACTGCATTCAAGAATGTTAATTAGTATTAAGAACATTAGTTATCTCTGAGGTGCAAAAAATCCTACAGAGGTTTTTTTAAAACTTTAAGGATCACATCCTGGTCTTATTTCCACAGGTGTCAGGCAAGAGTGATCATGCTGACTTCAGTAAATTCGCTTCACATTTACATCAGTACCAATCAAAATTTAATCTGTCCTTTGATCTACCCAACTATCTGTTTATCTCCCTCTCTCTCTCTCTATTCTCCCTCACTCTCTTTCTCTATGTAGGTAGACAGATAGAACTTCACTAAGCAAATATTTCAAGAAACTTTTAAAATAATTTTGTAAATATTGTAATGCTATAAAGTTTAAGATGAAGGACGGTACATTGTCAGAGAAGATTTTATCTGACATTTTTAATTTTAAAAAGGGGGGAAATATTTTAGAAATATCATCATTACTCACATGGTTAATAGATTATTATTTCTGGTAAAGCAATTTGTAAATTTTTAGCAGCTCTGGTATTCAGTTTAAAGACACCCAGTGGTTAGGGATTCTGAAAATTCATAAGAATTTAATCTTCAAAGTTGGGCAGAAAAGCCACAGGAGAGACACTTAACATAACTTGACCCTTTATAACATTATTATCCTGAGTACCTGAGTATCCTTCAGACATTGGTACTTTTATACGACCTGGGGGGAAAAAAAAAAAAAAAAAAAAAAAAAAAGAAAGCTAAAAAAGCTTATTTTTATAGATGCAAAAGATCTTTTTTTTGTGCAAGACATAGGGATGACACAGATCTGCCGAACAGCATCAAAGAAAATAGTGTATAAATTTACAGTACTGTTTCAGTTTAGAAGTGAGGTTTTTAGTGCAATCTCAACCTCCACATTTCTCATATTTCGGGTCACATCATGGAGCAGTACAGAAGAGCACAAACTGGATTCTTTTTGGACAAGACAAACCAAAAGCAGCACTTAGCCACTGCTGGATCTTTAATCCACAGGAGTCTGCTAGAGTTAGTCCAGGGTAAAACTGCTGAAACACCTGTGGTGGGTACGTCAAGCCCTCAGCACCAACCTTCCCACTTTGCATATCTTCTCCTACGGCACTGCTCTCTTTGCGAATGTTGATTTAGCCAATGAATATAAGCATCCTTCTGAGCATGATGGTACGGATGGATAACTTACCAAAGCCTAGGGAATGATGCATTGCTGTAGAAGATGTGTGGCTGAGCACACTGGAACTACACGTTAGATATATTCTGGTTCTTCTATATTATTTCATATTATTTTCACATTTTTTTAATGTATTCTCATTTTTTGTCGTTAGCTTCTTAACTTTGTAGTAAAAAAAAATCTAGATTACCAGGCACAAAAAAAAAAAAAAAAAAAAAAAGGAAATTAGTATGGGTCAGTTCCTATGCTGCAAAAAGTAAAAAATGATGAATCTATGATGATTATGTCTGCTGACATTCTGATCCACTCAGTCTGAAATGTCACATTACCAAAGAAAACAACAGAACAGAGAAAGTAAGACCTTGCAAAGCAAATGAGAATCCTTAACACAGGATGTAGAACAAAATGGATGACAGTACCTTACTCAGTTGAACTCGTAGATAGAATTAATAATTTCACCAAAAATGAAGTACCATCCTTTTACCATATTCCAATAAAATTACTTAAAATTTAAAACCACATTTTCATTTATGAAAAAGAGAAAAAAAGATATAAAGTGTTATGCTTTAGTAACTGAGATACATTCCTGATTTAAGCTTATGTTATGAAATTACTCTCAATAAGTGAAAAAAAAATTGTCAGTTTGTGTATGATCAGATGTCTTTTGCCTTGAAACATTTTATGCCTTGAATCAAGCAGGAAATAGTTCTGATGAACATTTTCTCAGAGGAAAGTATATCATGCTGCATCCAAAAGCCCCATCCACATCCCTAGGTCCAATCTGCAGTGAGGCTGATGATATATTCACAGTAAGCATACATATGGCCAACCACACAGACCACAGACAGACACACAGAGCACTCAAATGAACACAGACAGCACCAATGGCCTCCTCCTCTTCCTCTCTGGCTGAGCAGCATGCAAGGTCTGCTAGTGAGAATATAGATACACACTAATATATACACACATATTTTGCCTCCCCCTCAACAGCCACTTTCTCTCTGTACATCTCTGCGAGTATGCAGATGAGTTTTTATTGCATAACCTAATGCATTTAACTGAAAATATTAATATCCAATATGTCAGGTAAAACTTTCCGTGCTGTTCCCACAACTCCCCTACATTTTTTTTGAAAGATGATGCATACATAATTGTTGTAACTAGAGGATTCAACATAAATAGAATTGCTTTCATAGTCATATGAAATTAATATAGTTAATACAGTCATATATCTTTCATATATAGATTCAGACTGAAATTGTGAATGGTGGAGTTGGATGAATTATGAGAAAAAAAGAAATACTTTATTCAAACTCTTTAATAAAATTTATATTATTTTGCAGTACAATAAGCTGGGAGAACAGTTGAAGTTAGACAATTTGTTGTTACTGCAAGAATTCATAATGTAAACAAAAGTCGTGGAACTTATTTTAGATATACAGTGTAAGATCACTTCTGAACATGTGTTCAGTTACTGCTAAAAAATAAAACCTTTAAGACAGTCATTTAAAAAGTTAGGTAGTTCATGAGAACTTCCAAGACCTTAGGGACCAGATCAAAAGTTGATAACTACAATTGGTTCATTTGTGCTCTTTGAGAATCTTCAGAAGCAGAGAAAATTAGCAAGCCTCAAAGCATTGCTCCCTCAGTTCTTTAGGCAGAGGTGCAAGGAGAGGGAACAGAAGCTGTGATTAGTTCTCAGACTCTTCGATCCCAGTTACTTTGTTACTTCAGGTTGTAAGAGGTATTTCCAGCATCCATAAAGCTGTTTTCAAATTCATATTTTCTCCTTTTTATGGTGTGCCAATCACTTGCCATTACATTTTTGATATTTCAAACCATAAGCTGAAGATCAGCAGACCTACATTCCCTGCTGTGGGTGAACTACAGTCATTTGAGGTAATTCATTAATTACCTTCTCTGTCACTTCTTGTCTCCTTCCCCATTTTCAAGCATAGGCTTTCTGTTTCAGGGATAGTCTTATTCCAGGGTTCTGAAAGCACACAAGGCTTTGGTGTTTTTGCTGTCATCTGCCATTTGTTCTCCTTTCCTTGAACTGATGGGCCTGCTCCTTCCGGGCTTTTTCTCTTAGAGATGGTGTCTTTTAGGTTGCACAATGTTGGAACGCATTTCAGAGTGATGACTGCACCTCATATAAAAATGCAGATTGTAAGACATGTTTTGATGATCTAGAGAGTAAAAGTTATTCTCAAAAATCCACCAGTAAAAATAAGTGTCAACAAAACTTGCATTATTCTACATTTGTATGTCTCATCATATAGAAATGTGCAAAATGATCCGGTGCCAGCCATGCCATGGGATCCACAAGAAAATACGTTATTGTTATTAACCACACATGGTGGATAGGTAGTCTGTGATAGAACTATCATTTGTTTTATTTGTTTCTCCACACTTTACTGCATGTTCATTCAATGCACTGTGGGGTTTTTTTAGTAGAAGGGACTGAGTTAGAGGATGCACATCTGTCTGCTTTTCCTGGTTTCTGTGGTTCTGGTCAGGTGAAAACTTCCAGAGGGAGAGGCAACATGCCCACAAGATCTCTACAGTGGGATACCTGTGGTGACAGTGAAGAAAAAGTTGGTAAGAGCCAGAGATAATTGTATGAGGCGAAACTGGTATTAAGTCCCACAACAACAACAAAAATATTTCAATAGTGCAGATCAGGAAGCAAATATTGAGTGTTTGGGCAGAGATTAGCCTTGTTACCAATCTTGGAAAACACAAGAAAGAGAGCTATAAATATGGAGACTGACTTCAATGATCTTTCCTTCAATCCCTGTGAGGTAGCTAGAAAGACCTAACTGATTAGCACAGCCTTGCTTTGGATCTGTTTCAAAGAAAAAAATAATTGCAAGTTAGTCACTCAATTTCTGATAATTTCAAAGACAATCATGCCCAAAAGTACACTGTTCCCAAGTTCAGTGATCAAGTTTACTGAGCAGCCATGGTACTTAGTTGTTAGTTTGAAAACACTGCATTTGAAATGTGCAATGAAAAAATACAACACATGAAGTGGATGGAGGAGAGTCTGCTTGTTCATAGAGCAGTTTGGTTGTATGCTACCTATGCCCAAAACCCAGATGCAGTCATATGAAATGACACTGTTATGTGTCTGTATGTATATATATGACACCTTTAGGAATCTCCTTTATCCACCTCTGTTGCTACTACCTGAAAAAACTAAAAATGCTTGGAACAAATATTTCTTTCAATTCCGTCTCTTGGCAAGATGGGAAGAAGAACTGAAAATAACTTTAAAATCTTTCATCTGAAGATGCTCCCTAGAGCAATATCTTTTTGGCATGTATTGTGGATAAGATGATCACCAAGGATGGCACAGGGAAATTATGAAGTTGCAAGTGTATTTAGTGGATTAATAGTTGTTTTCCAGCTGTAGAATGAAATGGATTCTGCTGATTTAGAGAATCTTCAAACAATGCAGTAGTCAGAATCCAAGTGACACTCTGTAGTGATTGGCATATATTGTATGTCATGAGGCTGTCATCCCTCTCATCGTGTATTTTGAACTAATTAATAAGCTGGAACAATTTACTGATATGTTTAAATGCTAAATAATTGAAAATCTTTACTAAATAGTGTTTACAAAACTTTGTCTTCTACCCAAGTGTTTACTTATGTAAGAGAATACAGAAGAGCAGGGAGTCTAATTCTTCATTTTAATCCTTCAAAATCCATAATAATGGGAAATGCATAATTTATATGTGAGTGTCAAATGCATTTTCTATGCTAAGTATGCTGTTTTCTTTATGATTTTGGCCAACAGAGAAAACAAAGAAGCTCTTGCCAGTTTGCCATTAAACTGAGATTAAATGTTTGCTCTGGGCAATGGTTGAAAACAAGCCAAACAAGATCCAAACTGGGCAGCTCTGGCCTGCCACAGCAGGATTTATATGAGCTTACTTTCTGGAGAGGGATTGTGCAAGTAACTTGATGCTGACACCAAGGAAAGAAGCTTCCAGAGAAGCCAGATGGAGCTGTTCAGAGGACTAGACAGTTCTTCCCAGAGCTGCCTAGGTCTGTTTTGGGAAGGTCCCATTACACCCAACACATCTGCTCTGCTTGTTGTCCCCATGTGAGCAAGTGACTAGCATTACTTGTTGCATAGTTGTCTTACTGTTTCTATTCATAGTCAGTGCATGCCTGCATTATGCACTGATTGTAACTGCTCAGTCTTTGAAACCCAATGGTGGCTGCTGGCCTTTATGGTATCAATAAATACAAATGTCTGTCTCTGTCCTCTTCCCCGCCCAGTATATCTAATCCATACTGTCAGTGTCAATGTTGTGAACGTTATAGACTGGACAGCAACAATTTGCTTAAGGATGGGATCTTAAGACTTTGGGGCAGAGAACTGAGGGGTGTTCCACTTTCACGTGGAATGGGTTTTGGTCCTTCAATACATATGAGATGTTCCTGTTTGGACATTCTCATGCCACTATATAGCAACAGTTGCAGTAAAATCCATAAATAATTAAAAATATTCTACAAATACTCCTGCTAGCTCTTGAATGCTTGAAGACAGTCAATGTAAAAGCAGCATACACTTAGCAAAAGTAGAGAAAAAAATCAGCAAACATCTCTAATTTTTTTCTGCAGTAGCTGCAAAACTTTTCTCCTAACAACCAAAGATACATTTAGTTTCAGTACCTGTTTCACACACCCAAAACCTTGAAAGCAAATTAATAAGTAAGGGGAGAAGTTATCAACATTATTCATACATTCATGTTACTTGTGATAGTGGCAATATTAGCAATTTGACACCACATAACACTTTCACATCCATTTACTAGATTAACTGAACAGCAGCTGTTACCCCAGTTATCAGTTTGTACTCGAGCATAAAAGTTTATCACTGATCTTATATTTGTAAGAATTATGTCAAGCAGACAAAATACCTGGCTGCCATATGCAGCATCACACTGGGCAGTCAGGGTACATCAGCATTGCTAAAGACGCTGGAAATGTCTTGAATTAGGGACTGCTGAGGGAAGCTGAAGTGCAAATTTTCCCAGGGTCATGCAGCTGGTCTCAGAGCACATGGAGCTTTGCCTTTTCAGCAAACAAACAAGAAAGTAACATTGCTTTTCTCTGAAGAAAACATAGTCTTTTTTTAACTTGTGCTGGTATATTTGGAAAGTAGTGTAGGGGAGAGGGACCTGGGGGTCCTGGTGGACAGCAGGATGACCATTAGCCAGCACTGTGCCCTCCTGGCCAAGAAGGCCAATGGCATCCTGGGGTGTGTCAGAAGGGGGGTGGTCAGTAGGTCGAGAGAGGTTCTCCTCCCCCTCTACTCTGCCCTGGTGAGACCGCATCTGGAATATTGTGTCCAGTTCTGGGCCCCTCAGTTCAAGAGGGACAGGGAACTGCTGGAGAGAGTCCAGCGCAGAGCCACAAAGATGATGAAGGGAATGGAGCATCTCCCTTATGAGGAAAGGCTGAGGGAGCTGGGTCTCTTTAGCCTGGAAAAGAGGAGACTGAGGACTGACCTAATCAATGTTTATAAACATGTAAAGGGTGAGTGTCAGGAGGATGGACCCAGGCTCTTCTCTGTGACATGCAGTGATAGGACAAGGGACAATGGGTTCAAGCTGGAACACAGGAGGTTCCACTTGAATATGAGAAATAAACTTATTCACGGTGAGGGTGACAGAGCACTGGAACAGGCTGCCCAGAGAGGTTGTGGAGTCTCCTTCTCTGGAGACATTCAAAGGCCGCCTGGATGCGTTCCTGTGTGATCTGATCTAGGTGTTCCTGCTCCGGCAGCGGGATTGGACTAGATGATCTTTCGAGGTCCCTTCCAATCTCTAACATTCTGTGATTCTGTGTGATTCTGTGATCTCTTGGGCAGCGGGTTTCTTTGCGTTTGTTTGTCTGTGTGCATATGTGATGTCAGTAACTCCTCAATGCTGAATGACATTTCATTAATTACACCAATTAGCAATCAGTTTGCATCAATCACTGGATACTAATGTTGCTATAACCACAAAGTATGGCCAATGCTAGTAACCACCAAATTGCATATCTCATGCTGTTTAAGTTCTTTTTGGCCACCATTCAAAATACAGTGTGACTCTTCCAGCAACCAATATGTGAATGCAAACCCAAACAGCAATTCAGAAACAACACAATTCAGCTTCCTATTCCTCCAGAGTAATACATTCAGGACTGCACTAAGGATATAATGGGGCCATTTTTCTTCAGGAAATTACTCAAGAAAATGGGAGAACACCAGCATCACCTGACAAGTATAAAACTTTATTTTTCTTTAAAATGATGGCCATACCTCTACCAGCTGCCTACCTAAAGGAAATGACTTTGGAATTGATACAGGAAACTGATGTAATACACAATTTTGCCACATCCTATAGAAGCACACAAATACATCACACTAATTAGAGTAATTACAATATATTATGGTACATATCGGACTAAAAGAAATAGCTACTAATCTGTGTAAATAATTAGAACAGACCTGTTTGAAACCTTGCATTGCTTCTCTAATATATATTTGGTTCCTGCTTATGGTGGGAAGTCCCAACAATAGTAAATAATTTACAGCTGGCACCTTGTTTTTCCTGGAAACCCTAGGAGAAAGCCAGGCCTATGTCTGGTCTCTTGGTTTGGACTGTAAACAATGGCATTATTGTACTTAATCTTTATATCTGTGTGACATTCTCTGGTTCATACCTGGGTTTAACTCTGATAAATTTAGGTAAACTAGATGTCTCCAGAGGTCCTCCATAAAGGTTTACTTAAAAGTAGATGTTCTCTGTCGCACATACAGTAAACAGTGCTTACAGATGAAGTGAGCAGACTGTTTCCAACAAATTTCAAGCATTCCCAAGATAGGAATTTGGAGAAAGGATATGTATCAAGAGCAAAACCAAAGACATTTTGGGACTTTGCTGGAGCTTCTGTTCACTCTCATTCCTCTGTGGCTATACTAGTAAATGTGTGACAAAAGGCAAGAACATGGGTAAATATATAGATCAAAACACATTGAAATTTTAATGTTTACTCTTCCTTGTATGATAGAATGTATTTTAAAAGTTTCCAGCGTATTTATTCCACTTGAACAGAGTGGCTTTTGTTTCAGAGTGGTAGGTGGAAGCAAGGTACTCCAGAGACTGGTACTTTGCTCACTGCAAACAAAACAAAATAGGAAGATCAGTTCCAGTTCCAAAATGGAGTAGGGGACTTACCATACAAGCTGTTGCTTTTTTTTTGCTTGCAATTGCCAGAAAGTAGCACTGTTCAAATTAACCTAAATATAAAAAATTACATTGAAAAACCCACAGGTAGTTGTAAGGGAAGATGGTAAATGGTATCTGCAAGCAAGATGCAGAAACAAGAAACAGAAGGTTTCATGTAAGGATACTAAAAATTGCTCACTGAGGATCTGCACTTTCTTTAACATTGGAAAACCAACCTGAAGGTAAGAGCATGGATACAGAGATGCCAGTGTGCAAGTTCTGGGACTATCTATTGGCAAAACTGCTGACTACGTATCAACCTTAAGTTTGGTTTAAACACTGACAGTCAGAGAGCGGGGAGGCAACCTAAGAGCTAAAGACATGATAAATTCCTCCTGGTTTGCGTTAGATAAAATTAAATGTCTTTCAATAGGAATGCTTCACTTGAGACTTTTTGAAAATTGATGCTGTAGACTTTGGAAAAATTCTGCACAAAGATCTAATGTTTTTGATGTGAGGCAAATAAGTTTTAATGAGCTGGAATTCAGTGGGGTAGACTGCTAAGAGCAAAAATGGCAGCCTGATGCCCTCCATCCAGTTCTGACTTTGACAGATCTCCTGCTGAGTTTCCTTCCCCCAACATGAGATGTTTATTGTGATTTCACAGAGTTAACACAAGGCAGGTAAATTTTACTTCCACTATTCCAGCAGAGTGCTTAAACATTGTCATTCAGATGTAATTTTAGTTATGCTGTGATTCAATTGTATAAACATGGGAGTATAAATCAGTGAAAAAATTTGCCCCTTGAAGCTCTGGCCATGCCAGATACTTTCCCTGTACGCTCCCTGCTGCCTGCAGTGGTCAGCTGAGCTGATGCGTGCCGGAGTGTCTGTAATTCATCGCAGGTGAAGGCTAGTAGCATAATAATTATGACTTGAAGCTAAACAAAAGTAATAGAAGTTCATTATTTTAATGGGCATCACTGAAGCACCATGCAGATTTGTTACAGATCATACTGCCAATGCAAGTCTTTCAGCCTGCCACATCTCAAGCTCCCACTCCCCTTCCCTTTACCCTTCATCCACTGTGGTAACAACACATCCCACGTTTGCAGGAAAAAGTCTGCCTGTTGCTTCAGTATCCACTCAGTGTGTAAAATTTTTGACTAAGTGAAGCGCTAGAGCATGGCAGTGTTGTGTGCCATGCCAGGTATTGTCCCTCTGCTTGGGCTTTGGTCACCCTGGGTCCCATGTGGAAGAGCAAGGCTCTGCGGCTGCTCACATACCCCACAGGCAACGCGCTGCTGTGAAATGTCCCTGGCATCTTTCTCTTCCTAGCTAGCCATGGGATTTGCTGCTTGGGGTCTCAAATGTAAAAATTTATCTTGGATGAGAAATTCCTTCCTGAACAATACCACAAAGGATTGCACAGCTATTCAGGAGGTGGAGAACTGCCTACAGTTACTCTCTGATCTTTTACTTATAAAACGGTACCAAAGGAAACATGGAGAACTGAGGATTCTTTCAGCTTAGCTGCTAAACTGAAAAACTTGTAGGAAAAAGTTTAGTTATAGAAAACAGAAAAGGACTGGTTTTGATGCAGATTTTTAGTTTTTTCTTTTCAAAATACGGGGGGAAAAAGGGAAGATCATCCTCCTAGGTCTGCCAGAAGTGTATTTTGCAAACAAAGTGAAATATTTCCTTAACAAATATTTTATATTTTCCATATTTTTTCCACTTTTCTTTAGATAAACTTCTAAGTGAAAAATGTAGTAAGTGAAAGAATTTTATTAATTAAAATATTATCAAAAATAATTCCAAAATATTCTACTGGTTTTGACCATGGCTATTGGCCAAATTCAGTTTCTATTAAGAGTAAACTTGTTCTTCTGGAAACGTCTTTTTCTATGCTTGCAAAACAATTTAATAGTGAACACTTTTTACTCAAGAGTTTCAAGTACAACTTGCTTAAATACTTTTAACGCAAATTTGAATTTATTAAGCACTGAATTTGTTCACATTTAATTTGTAGATGCTTATTTATTTTGAGTTTTTTTGTAAGTTGGTTGTATTTATTTCCGATGATTTCCCAGATTCACGTTTGCTCCATTACCCTCCATTTTCAGTATATCTGCTTCCTGCCTTTATTGACTGAATTTGAATAGGAAGTAAACTGAAATGTCAGAATTTCTGGTGAGTCAGACATTCAAATTTCTGGTCAGATTTACTGATTTGCTTACATATTTCTGAAGTTCTGTTGAAAATAAAGAATATTTGCAGAAATGAGGTTACGAGCTTCAGTCTGAATTTCACATAAATTTCAGACCAGCATTTATGCTTGCTTCTTCTCTCTCTAAATTCTCTCTCTCAGAATTACTTTTCAATTTCATATAGTGCAATCTCAAGAGTAAGAAGCCCAGTGCCAACCATTGCACCTGTACATCTTTCTATTTGACAAAAATTATATTAAGCAATCTGGTAATGCCTGTGGGGTTGTAAACAAAGATTGCAGCTCTCCATGATATAGATTCTGAAATTCACATTTTCATTGTTTATACAAAATAACGTTTCTGCACAAGTATAGTTCATGAAATCGAACAAAGCCTGTCAGAAGGAACTGAAAAGATACTTTTTTTAAGGATGTGATAGGAGGATAGTCATGGTAAGATTCAATCAGTTAGACAAACCCTAAACTAGCCATGCTGTTCTGGGGCTGTTATGAGCCAAACTCCATCTTTCAGCTCAGCTGCAGAGACTTAGTCAGTGCCAGCCTTCTGCCTTTTTTTTTTTTTTTTAAAAAAAAAAAAGCACAGAATAAATTAAGCCTTCACCTGTTGTGTGACATGAATGTGTACTAAGATGTGGAAATTGCTTCTGAAAACAAACAGAGGAAACAGGGTGAGCTAAAGCAAGAAGATTCACTTATTCTGAAGATTGTTTCCTTGAACTATTTTCTCATTACCCCTAACATGAGGAGGAATCACAAATGTGTCTTCATGGATGACTGTTGAGATTCAGCTGTTGTACATTAGCATTGCAGCCTGCATCTTCTGAACGATAAAATACCACTGGATGGTGATGTGTGTGCCATCATCCCAAAAAACTTCACTGTCTAGCAGAAGCATTCTGGAGAATGGGTTTCTGCGTCAAAAATAAATATATGTTTTGTAAATGAAGCTAAGTAGAATATAAAGTCTGAATCTAAGATACCACACAGTCATTTCTGTCATTAATCAGTCATTTCTGAAGAGAAAAAAAAAATAACCCTTATATTAATTATAAAATTACCTGAACATTCTCTGTCATTTTTTCCTGAGAAGTCCCAGAAGACATTTTTGTTTGTCTCCATTGGTATCAAGCTGAATGGTGCTTCTCTTAGTATGGAGATACAGTCATGGCCAAAGAATTGACCAAATTATTCCTGCAGAAGTAAATAGCCAATGACTGCAATACAAATGTGTGGTTTAAGTTCAGAAAAAGACACACTCTTTTGCATCATAATATGTGGAAAGGGAAGCTTCATGGAAGACTTAAGCATTTTCTGCTGCCAAAGTTGCCTTACAGCTAATTTTCTTATATTAAATAATGGTGTGCTTAATATTGTCCTTCTAAATTGGTGGCAAGTCAGCTGGTCTCTCTAGTTTCTCCCAAGTCTTATTTGTATTTAATCACTGCTCAGCTCCATACCTTAACTGAGTCTCCATTCTGACCTGTCAGACTGATTTCCTTGAAGTTATTCTGAAAAAACCAACATGTAATTCTTTAAAATCTGTCCGTTCTGAGTGTTTTCTGCACTGCATCGTCAGCCACAAGAGTCTTGATATGCCTCCAGCATTGCCTGATTGACACAGAGATTGGATTTAGCTGGTGGTAAATTGACATACAGCTGATGTTGCCATAACCTTACTTTCTCAGCTTCATATCCTTGGTGTAAGTCACTGCTTTTAAACACTATAAACAACGACAAAGATGAACATAAGTGGTTTATACAACCTCACTTCTCACCTTTGTAAATTATTTTAAATAGCTTTGTTGTATCATCCAGTTTTAAACAGTTCTATGAGAGTTTTACATTACTATTTACATTCTGCCTGCCTGTCTGTCTGTCTCGGGGTTGAAAAAGTGAAAAGTAGAAATCCTCTCAGTTTGTATTATGTGACTGTCTTCTCATGGCAGCTGCCTCTGATGTGCACCTCTCAAAAAGGTTGCCATGGAGATTTCGATTTAGGAGCAACTGTATTTGAGGAGAATTTCCAACCCAGCAGTATGTGGGAAAACAGTATAGAAATTTAGGCAGTGCTGGCCCTTCAGATGGGAGTCAGGTCGATCTGCTGGACCAGGCTGGAGGTGGGGCTGGAGAGGGAATAATGTTGCTTGCAAAAATGTTTCATTACCATGTTACGGTCACTGTAGTTCTTTATAATTTTGCTTTCCTCTCCAGTTGTTTTAGGAAACAAAATTAATGTTAAGTGATAACTCTTACTCCAATATGCACACTTTCTACTTTTTCCCTGAAATTGAGCCCAATATGTGCTCAGCCTTCAGTATGATAATTCACTAATTGTCCTGGGTTAAGCTGAGACAGAATTAACTTTCTTCATAATTGCTAGCAAGAGCCTGTGTTTTGGATTTGTGCTCAGACGAAAGCTGATAAAAAGTGATGTTTATGCGGCTGCCAAGGTCTTTCAGCTTCTCTGGCTGTCTGCAGACCGGAGAAGCTGTGAGGGAGCACAGCCCCAGTTACTATCCCAGGATTTGATCTTAGGTTTGGGACTGAGACCCAGAGTGGCCAATAATCTATTCCATAACATACACGTCATGCCCAGTGTATAGGTGAGGACCCTCCGGAAGATCGGCCCTTATTGGTTCTGGATCTCTTTTGCTCCGGGTCTTCTCACTCCAGGTGGTCCCTCTCCCAAGGCCTTCACCCCCCTCCCCCGCCGTCAGCTCTCGGTCTGGGATGCTCGGA
>NW_010140710.1:362-19986 GCF_000699245.1 Pterocles gutturalis | reverse complement strand
TTTTTTTTTTTTTTTTTTTTTGTCAGCTGTCTTTATTGCTCTGTTAAGTCGCTTGGTTTCTTGGTTTCAAACTCATGTTGAAACATATAGTTTTGCTAACTATAAAACTGGCAACCTACAGGCTTCAAAAATAATGAGACTCGCTTAAAAATCTTGAGTTCTAGAAAAAATAAGGTAGAATTTTTAAACTTCTAACCTTCTATCAAATTTGTGTTTGTGTTTTCAAATGTTACGAATGTGAGGGGTAAAAACACACTTAAAGAAGCTTAAAACGGTCATGGGTTCATTCACGTCCAAGAATGGCAGTTATACGGATGAAGTAAATATTGAAACTTGAGATAAAATCTTGAAACTTTCAAAATTGAACACCAACATCCCACCAGACTGAAAGTAGCTCTTATCCTGGAGTTCACACTGTAAATCTCCACTAAGAAGGTAAGGAAAAATATAGCAGAATAGTTTAATTTCTTAAAAAAGAAATTAATTTAAAAATATCCCGAAAGCAAAACCATTTAAAGCTCAGCAGCTGGTATGGAAAAAAACCGAAAGCACTGAAACACTGGCAAGTGCAATTTTGTCTCCAGTCCTCTTTACCCAAATAATACCCTTGTTGAGTTGAAGACAGTTAAAACCAGACTATCTCCTTATGATTCCTTGAGGTCAACAGGAGTTTGAAATGTGAAAGGACTGCAGCACTTAGTCCTTGTCTAGTTAGCCATTATAGCAAGACCTGTTGACCCTACAGCTCCTTACCCTACGGTGATATTTTAGGAAGTCCACAAAGAAGTTTAAATTATTGGGAGATTAAGAAAATCATAAAGAAGAAAAGAATATAACTAGAAAACATCAGTCCTCGTGGAGAGCAGATGAAATCAAACTTATGCTGGCAAGGTTTTCAAATATGCTGTCAAAAAATAGAAAAAAAAAAAAGAGGGAGACATTTGTACAGTTTGTACCCTACACTACAAAAAGTTGTCCCAGGCAAGGGTCCAGTGGCAGAAAATGTAGTGCAATTAGAATTTGGAAGGAGGAATAAACAGGGGTTGAATTCAGTTTCTATTAGAAAGCTCATTGTAGCTCTAATTCTACGGAAACTGCAGCCACTAGTTATAATGAACAGCCTACAGGTGGAGATCCTAGTGCAGCTTCAAAAAAGAACAAGAAAGGTGGAGAACATATGAACTCTACTTCCACAAAAAAAAAACCAAGCGCTGAAAATAAGTCACTGGTGTAATGTGGAATAGGTGTTCACTCAAAGAGAACATGAAAAAATTGTAGTCCTACAGGGTATAAGGTTTTCCTTACTATAACAGTTCTCCAAGGTGTAAAATATATTTTAAAGAGCTACTTATCCTATTGTTCAAAAATGAGCTACTTTTGCTGATACAGAAGCTCATGACACACAATTTTATCAAAGGTTTGGCTGAAATCCAAATAAATTGTTCTGTGTGAACTTCTGTACTTTTATCAGCTTTGCAAAACTCTGAAAAGATAAAGTCAAGATAGAAGACTAACCAAACAGAAAGCTTTTTTTTTTTTTTTTTTTTGCCATCCCTAAAGGCAGTGAACTAACAAGAAGTTAGTAAAACTAACATGGGTGGAAGCAGCTTGCATGAAATTACTGTTAGCAACTTTGCTCAAAACACAAAGTAAAACTTCTCTGAGATTCAAAGCGCCTGCTACACTTCTGAGAATGATTTTATTCCTTTACTGTCCCATTTGCTCCACTTACTTTTGGCTGGAGCCCGAATATAAAGAATGGCTGACTTTCTTGTGGGCTGAGTGCAACCTTAAGCCAAACCAGTCATAACCTTTTTCGACAGCTGTTCCCTTGAGTTTTCCAGCCCAGATCTTCATCCTTATAAGAACCCAACAAGTTGGAAAATTTTTCGATCGCTGGGTCTTCTTCCAGGCTGAGCTCCTGAAAATCATTGCAGGGAAAACCAAGTTAACATATTGTGTTCATTTTATTTCAGAATACAAAACTTTTCTGAAAAAGGTGAAAGGAAAAAAGCTACAAAATAGCTCATATCTGAAAACCTCTGGATTTGTGACACCTTTATTGCATGCTGTACCTTCAACCTGATGAGAAATTATCCGTCTCCTCAGACAGTGGCCATTTGTTTGCAGTTGCTGTTAGGCAAGAGAGATGCACTCTGTTTCCTCCAAGAACAGAGTTACTTTTATTTCTCGGTTTTCATCTTGAAAATAAAAGAAAAACAAATTAAAGATCGAGAGAAAAGTGGAGTAGCTTTGTGTACATACTTACATATATATATATGTACATACATATATATACACATAAAAATATTAATATATACATATGAAGCAAATAAACATAATCTATAACCTTAGATAGAGTTATTATTTGGTACTTGCCTCCATTTTCATATGCATTTTGTTGGGGAGAAAATAAGAAGCCCTGCACTAACAGATGTTTGTGGTGTCCCCAACACCCTTCTCCAGAAGCAGTCGGATACACTGAAATTCCAGGCTTCATCCCAGTGATCAGGTGTTATCACTGCTTTGCAAATCATCCACATACACAATCTTTAATCAAACATCCAGCTGCAGACTTCACTACCAAAACAACTCAAATTTTGAGTCAAAAATTCAGACTTCAACGGCCAGCGCAAACCTCTGTTTGCTGCGACAGCTGCTGACTTCCCCCAGTGCAATAAGGGAAACTCCAAAAGGCAAGAGAAAAGCTTCTTCCTCGGTATCCTTATCAAGCGAGCTTATTTTGTCCTTTGGAATAATGCGTTGTACGGTATTTTCTACCTTGTTTGGTATTTAGAGTTGGAATTTATTGCCAGGCTTCCTGGCAGCAAGCTGTGCAGGTTGCAGGCGGAGGCTGATGGAGGTGAGTGAATTAATGTGGTGGCTGTTTGGAATGTCGTCCAGCTGCCAGGGAGAATTATGTTTGTTTGCCTTTGGCCCAAGTGTGAAAGGAACAGCCGTAGATTTCAGAAGTGTGAGTCTACATTTTTATATCTCACACTAATGAATACATTTTTTTGTATCCTATACATTTGGGGAAATAGTAGAATTTATTTGTAGATTTTATTTACCACTTGTGTGGTAGAGAGGGAATGTTTCCTCAGAGACTGAACTTGTACTTTAGAAAAGAAAAAGGAAAAAAGAAAAAAAAAAAAAAAAGAAAGAAAAGACCTGACTAATCCAAAACAGTGTCAGTAAAAGTTACCCTAATTTCAGTATTTTTGCAACTATATCTAAATTCAGATCAAAGGATGGTGAATTTCAGCAAGGTTTGAAAAGTTCTTTGTGCAACTTTTTTTTCTTTTTTTTTCTTTTTTTTTTTTTTTCCACAGGGAGGAAATGTCACTGAAAGACATAATTCTGTATTTGTTTTCTGCTGGAATTTTATTTCTTCCAGTCAGATCTTTCCTTTACCTATAACCTGTCAGTTATCCCTACATCAACCTCCTGTGCTATCAACAGAGGCATGATAATGCTATTTGTAATGTGCTCTGATGTGAAAAGTGCTATAGAAGATTGAGTTGTTGTTGCTGATAGGACCAGAAATTTCCCCAACTCGATCTGTCAATAGCTGACACTAAACCAACAAGGTACAAAGTGCATTTGAAGACTGTCAGACACCATTGCTTTTTTGTTTTCTCTAGCAAACTATTCCTTAGATAGCTGACTTGACCTAGCGTTGTTTAAAAAGATCAAGGGCTCAGCGGCTCAGAAAGAAAAAAAAAAAAGATGGAAAAGAATAATATTAGTTACTCTATAATATGTAAAGCCTAATGGTCTCTTGTCCCACTATAGTATGTAAATAAAACTGTCACTTACATCTCTTCTGTTGGTCTTAATTATATAGAAAGGAAAAAAGCCTTCTGGTTTTGGTTCAGTAATGAATGAAAAATAATAATCTGCATTTTTTTAAATAATTATTTGGAATAATTATTTGTAAAAAGTCATGTTGTAGGACAGATTTTTAAAAATAAAATAATGAATACTTATAGCTAGCTTAGTTTCTCTGTGCAGACGTGTAACTTACACATACGATCAGGAAAATGGCAAATGAAAATAAGCTCTGCAATTTCATTTTAATGATTCTAAATGTATTGTTTATATGTAAATTGATTTCTGTTAAGACTGAAATATACCGCAGCATAGTTCAATGACTACTTGAGGAGAAGCAAATATATTAAACATTAATGAGAAAACAATTTATTGAATTAATATTCCTCAAATACTTATTTCATTGTAACCATTTAAATAAAAAGTGCTTGCAACCTTGATCAGAGCCTATTCACTTCAAGAAAGGAAAGATGTGTTAAGTGGCATGACCAGCAGAACAAAGACAAATTGATGTGAATTTTAAAGCAGGACCATAGTCTGGTAGGATGAAGATGTGAGGTATCACTTTGGAGATGGGATTAAGGGCAAAGAGGGGGAGACCAGAACAAAGAAGAGGAAAGCAAAAGAAGGAAAATGGCAGAGGGGTACCTAAGGGAAACAAGAATTAAAAGAACAACAGAAAAAAGGGAGTGGAGGGTAAAGAATGTGACAGAGAAGAACCAAAAATAAGGGTCAGTGGGGACAGAGAAAGAGCGTAAGAAGCCAACGGGAAAGAAAATATGAGAGAACTACATAAAATAAGGGCAGGGTGAAAAAGCTAAAAAGGGAGGAAAAGAATCTCCCCAAATGAGCACTACACTGAAAGGAGAACGGTAAGTCCCCCTTGGAGCAATCGGTGGTTCCCAGTTACCCACATGCAACCCCTCTGAGGCACCCTGTGGTCATAGCTGTGCAGCCTTGATGCCAAGATAACTACGTGGAGCCGTGGTCTGGTGTCAGAGGGAGTAAGAAAAGATGGCAGGAAGAGTTCTGTGTGGCAGCGAAACCTCACCTCCCCGAGCCGAGCGCTCCTGCCAACAGACCCAGCTGTGGCCACCTGCAGCTGGAGTCACTTGGTACTTGGTCTGCAAGAAGGGTGAGCCACCCAAGAGCAGCAGGGATGTCACAGGCAGCCAGACCTCTGCAGCTTCCCATCTTCTTTGTAACACTGGTGCCTAAGGAGGTGAGAGTAGAAGGGCAGCTGGAGATCAGAGCAATGGGAGAAA
Organism: Pterocles gutturalis; assembly: GCF_000699245.1. NCBI lineage: Eukaryota > Metazoa > Chordata > Aves > Pterocliformes > Pteroclidae > Pterocles > Pterocles gutturalis. The sequence goes on along the minus strand of NW_010140710.1, from coordinate 14,890 downwards.
TAAGGAAAAGCAAAACCTACTGTACAAGGGTCACAAAAAGAGGGCAACAGAGGGAAAAGAGTACAAAAGAAAAGTAATTAACAGTCATAGCCTCTTTACAGGAGGAAATGACTTGTACTGCACACATAAGTGATCCCCATGCGAGCTGTAAGTAGGAGAGGCGCAGCAAGGAGCCTGCTGTCGCTCGCATGAGCTGAGTGATGTACGTGAAGAGTGACACACATTTCTGTCTCAAATCCAGCCACTCTTAAATGTGGAAATACTTCTGCTAGGGCAGCTCAGTGGAGTATGTAAGTATCAGTTCCTTTCTGATCAGCTTTGACCTTTTCCAGAAGGCAAGCCCGGGTTTATCTTCTTTATTTATTTTGCCAACATGGCTGTATTCGTCAGCAGAATAATTAGTTGAGTCAGTAGAGCGCTGGGAATAGACTTCCAGTTGACATGCACTCCCTCTTCTGGTTGGCATTTGCCTCTACACACCAAGACCAAAATAAAGACAAGTTAAGTTCCTCCAGCTTTTTAAAAGTAAGAGTTTTAAAATGTCCTGCTTGTTCAATTTTTATATGGCTGTGAGACCACTGCTCATACCACCCTTGGTGGACCAATAGCATATGAAGATGGACACATTTTCAAATAAGAAGTTTTACCGTCCATGAAGTCCCTTCACAGACCGCTTTGTTAAAATGGTATTTCAATTGTTTTACAGATGTGAATGAGCATTAGTGTCACTGTTGTCCTCCCCACAAGAGGAGGTGGCTCGTGCTCCCTCACACAGCTGTTCCCAGCCGAGCTCGGGCACACAGGGCAACCAAAGCTACTGGTCTCTGGATTTTGGGGAGATCTGATACATGCTCAGCTGGGCATTAATGCAGGTAGTCTTGTTGGTTCACTTTATCTGAATGCATAAATAGCAGGGAACCATAGACTATGGTTGTCAGGGCTGGGTGGCCTCTAGTGTGACCACCAGCCAGGCAGATACCTAGTACCATGCCTCACAGTTTGAGTTAATGAACTAAACTCTATAGCAATCAACTCCTGAATTCTAATCCTGCCTCTAACACAGAGTCCTGGTCTAAAATCTAGTTACGATCTTCCTGATTTGCTTCCACATCTACATAGTGGGAATAATCCATACTCACCGGCACGCTGAAGCAGATCTTCAGCATTTACACTTCATATCATCTGCTAAGCTGCCTCTGCTTGACTAGGTCATGCCTCTTTGGTGCTACTACATAAATGTTAAAACTTATTATCATCTGATCTTTGAAATGGGCGGCTCCAATTCCCTGCCTTTTTTTTGTTTTGTTTTTAAATTACCCTTTGAAATATTGTTTTAATAAAAAACAACAGAAGAAAAGTCTACTTGGCCAACTCTTATGTCAAGATCTAGGACAGATTGCTGGATGATATTTTACATCCAGACCGAAATTATTACTTTGGCCCTTAGGCAAAATGTACCAGAAACTTGTCTTGGGTCATGCTAGCAATGAATGATGAAGAAAGCAAACATTTTTTTTTATTTTAAATATAATCTGTGACTTTTTTTTAAATGTAGCAATTAAATTTAAACAATTGTCTTGGAAACAATCTCAGAGAAAATTTGGATTTTGTTTCTGTTCATCAATTTTCTAACTGTTAATATTTAAAATAATCAGTATCAGTCAATTGCTATTTCCTCTTCCAGAAAGTTTTCTTTACTGATTTTAACTGTTTCCTATCATTATCACAGTTCAGTGCTTGCAGATAGTAAAACAGCTGAACAAAACAGGCATTCGCTAGTATTTCCAAGTCTTTTTCAAACCACAGGCAAAGCTATATTCCATTTGTCCATAAGAATTTCATTCAAGGTTGTTGAGGTTTCCTTTGGGTTTTTATTGCATTAAATAAATATTCATATACATATATAGAGTTAAATTAAATTATCAGCTAATGTTTGCTAGAACTTATATCTAGCCTGGAACAGTTAATTTTTGTAGTATAGTCCACATGGAAATGTAATTTGTGGGAGAATTGCCTTACTATCATTGTTTAAAACATCATTGCAGAACACATCAGCACGATGTCATGGCATTATTTTTAGGACATAAAATTCTCAAAGTACACTTTAAAAATTGCTGATATTGCTGTCGCATTGATACAGATCTGCCTCAAATGCATATGTATCACAAAGTCCTTTTATCAACGCTGTATTCTTTTGAAGGAACAGATCAAATAATTTTAACTTTTATTTGAGAGGAAATAAAGCAGAGCTGATGGGTTTCATTCTCTTTTAGCATTTCTCTTCTAACCAAACACTGTTCATCAAACAGAAAATTTGCTCCCTTGGATACCTGTTTCCTTGCAAACCCAGAGCAAAGCTGACACAAGAGAAGTACATCTTGGACAAACATACTGCAGCTATAACACACAAACAACTCCAGTGACAGGAATTCCTGTGGCACATTAGAAAAAGCTGAGATATAAAACCATCACACCCAGCCCTTCTGCTTACACCATTGGTCCCCAAACTCTGCTTCATGAGTGTCTGCTAAGTAGATTGTGGCTGCCCAGGGAATACCACCAGGCAGAGGTTTAGAGAGTGCTGCGAGGTAGCAGAGCACAGCCTCACAGCCTGTCACCTGCCTGGTGACAAAATACCCCGCATGGGTCCCCTGGCATACAATATATCGCATGGCTAGATGATGCTTCGCAAGGAAAAAGTTTACCAAACAGCGCTGCCTGTCCTGCTGAGAGAGGACCGGAGTTGCTCACCTCAATATCAGAATGGAATTTCAGTCCAAATGAGGAGGAAGGGCTTCACCTGCTTATGGACACCAAATAACGTGGTAGCGAGGAAAATCGTATCACCCAGGGCACGTCCAGGTTTAAAGCACCGCTGTCAGATTTGAAGCAGTGTCTGAAATGGGGATTCACCACGACAGGTAACCACTTAGCCCCAGTGGTGTGTCTGCCTGACTGTCTCCTTCTTGGACTGTCTTGCTTTGAAAACACTCCGAAAAGTCTTCATTTCACCCTGCATCAGAATGAAACCAAATGCGAAAACCTCAGAATTTTTCACGAAACAAAATCCTTGTTTCCTGGCCAGCCCTATTATTGGACCTTAATGTGATACAACATGTGTCCGTATTTGCACACATGGTCCACAGCCCTTACACATGTGTAAATCCTACTGAAGTCATGTATAAAGGATCAGGCTCTAAGGCTGTTATAGAAAAAGTTCATGTTTCACTGACTTTTTGGTATTCTTTGAAGATATTACATTAAGAGTAAATATAGAGAAGTACATGTTATATGCAAGATTTTTCAGAGAACATTTAACTTCCATGCCAGAAGGTCACATCTAAGGCAATATGGTCTTGGAACAAGTTCAAAGTTGTCACACTTGATAAAAATAGCTTAAAGGGCACATAACTGTGCCGGAATACGGGAAAACAGTGGAACATGAGAGGGAGAATGATTGAAGGCCCCATTACTAATTATGTACATACTTTGCTGCTATTGAAATCTGGGTTTCCAAGCATGTACATGGTACTTAAGTTAAATAGAAGTGAAAGCAATTAAAAGAATATAAATGCTTTTGTATTGCGATATCTAAGAAAATAACTCTTAATAAATATAATTATCTAAAATAACAGAAAGCCTTTTGACAATGAACAAATAGATAATAAATGATCTTAGTTTCTAGTTTTGAAATCACCTTTATACACTTAGATTTTTGCATTAGTTATTAATTTTTTGTAATACTTTCTTGAAAAACAAAACCTAAATATCTATTTCACTGATAGAAGAAACTACATTCACGTTTTTAATGTTTCATTTGAAACTGTTTCAATTATTTAGTAAGGAAAAATAATTGATAGTTTACTGTAACATCCTGAAAGAGGAACAGACGTACAGAACAGGGAGCTGAACTTTAGGAAAACTTGAATTATACTGGAAATCCTGATGGGCTGTTATAGCACAATATGTGGCCCATTATAGAAAGAAGTTTACATTAAATTGCCTCTTGAAACACCCATCCTAGCAGGTTGGCAGTCATTAGCCCCTAGGATTGTGTTCTGTGTATCGGATACCTGTTAAGCCACAGTCAAACCTCCTGGTGATACTTCAGCCATAATTTAAGTGAGCATAAAATAAGATCCTGTAGCCCTTCTGCAATCTGATTCACTCACATGTAAGTCCCACTAAAGGGAGGTTGTTTTAGAACTACCAAGACGCTCAGTAAGTCACGGGTCATATATGTCCTACATGGAAAGCACCACCACACGTCTTCCAGTTCCATATTTTGATTTACTGTATTGTCATCTTAATTTTGTGTCTGTAAAGAACATGGGCTGCAGAGGAATCTTTTGCTCTGCTTTAATTGAGACTTTTGCTCTATTTTGCACACACCTTTTAATGATTGACGGTACGGTGCAATCTTTGTGTCAAAGCTTCAAACAAATTAATGCTTGATGATTTTGTAATGCAATACTTCTGACTCGGTTCTGCCCAGAATTACTACATGCAAGGCTCAGTCATGTCCTGATCTATTTAGCTCAGTGAGGCTCTTAACAATGAGAAAACAAAATTGCTGTCTTCCATGCTTATTTATTTAAATTATTTATTAATCCACATTCTTCCCTCTAGAGAAACTATCTCAGATACAGGGGTTTTTGAACAGGTTTCCTCTCATAGGAAACTTACTTAAATTAACGTGTAAAGTAATTTATTTTATGGCATCAGTCCGCAGAAGGTATGTTTTGGGACCACGACACTCCATTTGCCATAGCAATTAAGCACTTAAGAATTGAAGGTATCTCTTCAACCGGAGAAAGACATCCAAATGCAGAGATATCTCGTGCCTCAGGTGATACAAATAGCTTACAGGAAGATTTTATATCTTTGATGATTAGGAAGTTAAGAACAGCAAAAGGGCATGAAAGCCACTCTAACCGGCGATAGAGAATAACCGAACTCCAGGAGGTGCACTGGATACACAGAACCCTCTGCACCACCCTTTTAAAACCATAACCAAGGGGAAAGGTTACAGTATATTACAGCAGAGAAGCAACAATGTAATTTATGCTGCTCAGTTTAAAAGCATCACATTTTTATACAATAACAAAAAAGCAGAGAGTCTGAGTCATTTAGAAAAATACTTGCACAGCTGGTAAATTGTATTTTCTATGGACCTTATACATGTGATTCTAAGCGCTAAGTATACACATTATTAGGGTCAATCCAAATCCAGGCTGTTGAAAAATCCAAAGTGTTGGAGGATTTAGGATCTTCCTGTGGATTTTGTTGTAGCCTCCACAACCTATGCTTTCATTAAAATAATATATGTTCTAACTTTCCAGGTTCTGAAAGGAGCCTTTACAATGTTAACCAGTGCACTGTCTCACAGATCGTACAGCCAACAGACTGAAACAATACTACCAGGATATGTGGAATAATAACAATATTTACTCTGTGTTTTTGTCTTCTTAGAATGGATTGACCACTGATTCAGAAGCAAAGAACTACTGTGATATGGCCCTGCCTTCTCACTCAGCTGGAGATGGTAACGCTTTAGTGGTTTGAGTGCTAACCATCTATGAGAGAGCACAAAAGGCGGCACACCCCTGGTGAGCAAAATGATCGGGGTCTTCGTGGCTGTTACAACCCCGTTAAGAGGGACTGTACTACTCTGTTCTTCCCTCTTTGTACAGTGAGAGTGAAACAGTCCATCAGAAGTTTGCTTAGCTGGGAAAAATGACACATCTGCTGTCCATTGTTTTTTGTCTCGGTGTCTGGAAAGAAGTGCTTCATTTCTTGTTGCATCTGGACAGCACCAGACCTACTGGAGGTGCTCCCAGCTCCCTGAAGTTTCTAGGATGTTTCGGTCTAAACTCCTGCTCTACTCAGACTTGGGGTCACCTGCTTTCCCAGTCATACTTACACACCACATTTCTTTTGGCTGTATTTCTCTGTGGTCACGACACCCCTCTCTTTATCTAGTGTACAATTCTGAGGACTGCAGTGAACAGGAAGGCTTTTAGTCCTGTTGCCAGTTCACATAGTCTGCTGCTGGGAAGCCCTTGAGCTGGAAGAGATTAGAGGCCATATAATTCCTCACGAGCCAATGCCCATTGCTTTTAACTCAAGCGGTTTTAAAGGCCATCCAAGGAATGCAAACTGGATTTGCATGACTCCGGTCCAATGGATTGGATCTCATAGAAAAGATTTTGCTACCAAAACTATTTGCATTGCAGCAGAGCTAAAAGCTGAAGTCAGGAATCAAAGTAATATTTTACAAGACACTGTACAAACCCAGAACAAAAAGATGTTCCCTGCCTGAAAAATATACAAAATAAAGGTGTCATCTGGCTTTACGCGTTCCCCAGATGTAGCAGGTGGCATGTGTTTTGTACATCAGCTTTGCCACAGGAAAAAATGTTGCACCTAATTACATCCTAAGGTAACAGATAACATGGAGAAATGACTGATGGATGGGGAGCCCGAGGACATAATTGTATGACAGTGATCCACCAGACAGGGAGGGTATCGGTTCCCTTGCTCCTAGCTGTTGTCATCTTGGTAGACAGTGATTTTTAAGAAAGGAGATGACAATGTATAGTGGGTGTCTTTGCAGACATTTAAAAAGTGTTGTCTCCACGTATGAAAGACTGCTTAGGTGATAACATGCGCAGGGTGAAAAACTTGGTGTCAGGATGGTGATTTGCATCACTGCCAGAGCAGAAGTGAGTATGGGTCTGCTGAAAGAACAAAGGAGGGAGAGTAAGGGTAATGTGCTTGAAAGAAATGCAAAGCACTGAAAATGAAATCCTTCATACGTATAAACTCAGACAGCTTAATGGAAGGATGCAAAGGGGAGGTTGGTACTTTGTGGAGAAGAGAAGTGGTGTAGATTTGCAATTGTCAAATGCTTTAGAAAAGGATGCTGTGGTACCTCAGGCATGAGATGAGAAGAACATGAACTTTATCTTTGCTAATTAATAGCAGCTGCCCTGCTTTCAGAATTTTTCCATTAGAGACGTTTAGGTTACCTTGATAATTATTTTGTCCAGCTTCCCTAAAACAAGTATTTATCCTTTCTCAGTATCACGTCTGTATGTCTGAAAGAAGTAAATACGCTCCTATGAAACACAACTATTTTTCACACAGATTTATCTCTTGTTAGAGAAGAAACTGTGTGAAACACGAGAGAAAGCAGAGGTAAGAAGAGAAAATAGCCTAAGAAGGCTCAGTTTTTCCACGTAGTTTGTGACCAGAATTAAAATCAGCAGCTGTGTTCTATTGGGAAGAACTTTTATCTTTTCTGAAATAAAAACTGAGAATTCACTTTAGAGAGTTCTTTCCAACTCATGGACCTGTATGTATTTGTTTTTGGACATGAGATATCTCTGTAAAGCTTGAAGAAGCCATCAGAAACCTGGTGTCCTGATCCCAGCAAGCTTTATTTTTGCAGTCTGTGTCACAAGTGTAAATTATTAATAGATTGGGTCATATTTTCTTTATTTCTCATATAGACCTTCAGAATTTCCAATATGGAGCAAAACTCAGAAAAGAGAGCCATCACTAGTAAAATTATTTGCGATATCTCATACAACATTATAATAACCTCTCACTTAAATTATGTTATAAACATTTAGGTACTTTATAAAACAGTCTCTCAAGTTGTCACTACCATTAATAATCTGGGGTAAGTCAACACTCTTCCCATCCTTCCAGGTTTTAGATCATATCGAGAAAATAATAGGCGTATATAATGTAATTGAAATGGCATTGAGAACACAGATTTGAACTAACACTCAGAAAGGTGTAAATTGGGTGGTATAATTATTCATCTTTGGACTAATGAATGATATTTTCCCGTACATAAAGAACTGTTTACTGTATTGTGGCTGGATGACATAACTCACCTCAATAAGAAGCATAACAAGAAGCATAACAAGAAGTATAACAATAAGTTCTTGTGCATCACATCAATGCATATTGGATACGGCACGCTGGAAATCAATACCAATTGCTGGTGTATTACATAAAAGTATGGACTAACAAAAAAAGGAAGCCCTTAGAATAAAATACAAGACACGCAAAGTGCTGCCCACTCCATGAACATAAAATTGAAAGGAGAAGTTTCTATTTCATACCTAGATTAATGTTGTTAGCAATACTGAATCTAAAATGTGGACAGAAAATTGCATGAACAAACAGAAAAAATCCAGGAAGCAAGTAAATGGTAACAGCTGCCTAGATAGTAGGAAGCACTTGCTTAAAAGCAAGAACAAGTGTCTCAAAACTTCTAAACAAAACAAAAATGTCTCAAAACTGCAACCTGATGAATAGATGGTGTGCCTATCTCCCAATCACCTTTTCCAGGTCTCTTCTATATTCTCTGTGTTGTATTCACCTGCTCTGTCTGCTCCTTAGTTTAAAATTCAGTCGAATCATTAGGCTTCCAACTTGGAGCACTGGTGCAGTCTCCTTCCTTGTGCCAGGGTACGGTCACTCGTTGCCCATCTTTTCACATCCCCCAAACCTCCTGCTGTGTGCAAATATTTTTCCCAGTCTCTACATCTTGTTTTTCAGGGGCAATGGGAATGCTGAGCAGTCATCCCCTTGGAAGTGCGATCCTTGCAGAGCTTTTACAGACATTATTTTTGGAGTGGTGTGAGACAGCTACTGAATTTCATGATAAAATACATCAGAAAAACATTTAATACTAACCTCTGTAAATTTTTGGAGAGAAAAAGATAAGACTACTGAAGGCCTGCAGGTTATATATTAGTATGAACAGTGAAAAAATTACCAAAAGTTCCAGACAAAAAGCCTCCCTACATAAAAGATCCAAGTATCCCAATTGGATGCTTTACATGTTCTCTCTTTAGTCCTTTGTCTCCTTCATAGTCTGGTTTCAATTTATAACGTCTGATTTCAGTGTTAGACCCATGTTTACTCATCTATAAAGACCAAGAAACCCAGGGGATCACTGCTGAAATAATGAAGATTTTATTCGCACGGAGCTGTGGCTTCCAAGCAGGTTCCAAGGGTGGCTTTTTGGAGCTGACACACGTTTTCTTGGCTTTGCAGTTCTTGTAGCAGTTTAACGTGGCTGATATTAATTAATGTCAGCTCTACAATATGCAAACCAAATCTAAGGACATTTTTATTTACATTAAGAAGAAACTTTAGAACAGACTTCAGCTCCTGCAGAAATGTTCCTGGATCCAGATGCAGGACAAGCCAAAGAAAGGGGATAACGAAGGGAACTGGATTTTAGCATAATTCATGGAAAAACATTCCTGAGCGTTACCATTTCTATCTTCATCCTCTAAAGAACCAACAACACATAAAGAAGCTGTTAGTTACTTTTCATCTTTTGATAACATACAATATTTTTAAAATCAGGAAAAAATTATAATAGCAGAGTGGTATTTATAAATATTTATTTAAAAATATATTTATAGTATATTTATGCATTTCATATTTATACAAAATTATTTACAAGTACAATAGATATAAAATTATATATTTGTAATTTTTTGTATATATATACATATTGGAGAAAGAAGTGATCATTTAACTCTTGCAAAGCGGGACTGTTTTACAATAATGTATTCTAGAAGTTGTCATTAGGAATACATATGTTTTGCATGAACAGTACAGCAACAGTCAAGCAAAAACCTGTGTGAAACTTTTAGTGCATAAATCTCCTCGTGCCTGGAGGCAGTAATAAATTACATATTTCTTTACAGATACATTTTAGAATTGTCAAACATACATTTCATGTACTGGAACCAGAGCTAATGTCTTCTTGGCTGACTTTCGTTGACGTATTCCGTAATTAGGTGTAGGAGTCAAAGATACCTCTTTATACCCAAAGGATACACAAACCCTTTCAACACATTGGAACAGGTCAAATCTTTATATGCCCTAAAATTTCACTAGTGCAAGACAGGTAATTGTTCTCCTTTGTTACCAATTCAACAAAAACTTGGAAAACACGTTCAAGTTTCAACTTTCCTGGTTTAGATGGGCACGCATGCCTCTTATGATTTACCTGGAAATTATACTCCCAGAAGAGCAAAACCGCATTGCTTGTACATTCCCAGTCTGTTCCATTCAGGTTTCCTATCTCACCTTTCATTCATTCTGGTCTGTGAATAAAAATTCAGTACTGCAGGTATTCTGAAGACACAGTATAGTCCCTGATATTGGAGGTCTAATAATTCCCAAAGTAACCTGAATTTATGTAACAAGAACTTATGCATGCAGTCTACATTTTAAAACACTACTTAAATCCTTAATAAATCCTTATATTTGAGTGCACGCTGGCTGTCTGGACAGGCCCTTCCCAACCCAACCCTGCTCACTCTGCTCAAGGTGGTTGTCAGTCCGTTGTGCACCCTTCTGAAGAGGGGGTTCATCAGACGCTCGCCCCGTTCCCGCAGAGCGAACGTTCACTGACAGAGGAAACACTGGGGAAAGCTGGCAAAGCCTCTGAGCCGCGTTAGCACCTGAATCCGCACAGATGTGCCTCGCTCCCCACTGCCCTGAGCATGCTTTCCCCAAGCTGCTACAGGGATTTGAACTTAGCAGCGATTTAGAAAGTGTTGGGAAAACCAATTTCCTAAAAAACCAGATGAGGCAGCAATGAGCTGGGATTATACATCAAAAGCTATTCGCTTCCAGAACCTCATGACCTGCATTCACTAAATTAATACTTTGCAGTTTTACTTAATGTGAACTTAACTGTTTCAACAGACTCTTGCTCATAATCATAGTTACAAATTCTAAATGGATCTTAATTTTTTTTTTGAACACTGCTTTTCTACTTTAAAGGTGTCACAATTCAATCTGTTTTCCTTAACACTTGAAAAAATTACCACTCCAAGCCCAAAGCTGAAAGTTTTTTCACTGTGATTTTCAGGCAAAATTTAGACAATAGAAGAACAATTGTTTGCACCTTTAAATCTAGAATGTACCCAACATTCAGATTACAATGAAATTCTATGTGCAATTTATTTTTTCCATTTGGCTTTATTTTTTCCAAATTTCAAATCTATGCACATTTTGGTGAACCTGAAAATAACCCCGCAGTAATAAAAGTAGCATGGCAATTTTTGTTTCTGAGTTTTTGATGGCTACATATGATTTAATAAGTATAGAACATAACGTCATTAATAATTCTAATTCTAGTAGCAAAACAGATTTATTTATATGGCTTGCTTTTGTTGATGTAGTTTTTAAACGTCTGAGAAGACGCATAATTTTAGTCAGTTTAGTTATGAGCTCAGGAAATTCCCAGTAAAACAAAGAGGGCAAATCTTATTATATGTATAATATATTTTTAGATATTATAGTCTATACACATATATAAATATATTCAACATATAAAATATGTAATATAATTTACTACAAATAATAATTTGTAGTAAAAACAGAAAAAGCAACAAGAAACATTAAACATTAACTAGTCCAAGTTTTAGCACCTAGAACAGGAGAGCAGGGTAAAGTCTAAGTCTTTTTTTTTTTTTTTTTCCTTCATCAGTGTTTCTGAGATATCTCTATTAGTACTGATTATTTAGGATTACCTACTCTTTCATGCTGTCAGTCTCATGCTGTCTACAGGGTACCTCAGTGGGCTATAAAGAATCATAAATGAGGCTGAGGAGAGACCTCATCACTCTCTACAACTACCTGAAAGGAGGGTGTAGTGAGGGGGGTGCTGGCCTCTTCTCTAAAGTAACAAGTGATGGGACAAAAGGAAATGGCCTCAAGTTGCACCAGGGGAGGTTTAGGCTGGATATTAGAAAAAATTTCTTCAGTGAAAGAGTGCTCAGGCATTGGAACAGGCTGCCCAGGGAAGTGGTGGAGTCACCATCCCTGGAAGGGTTCAAGGAACGTGTTGATGTGGTGCTTGGAGACATGGTTTAGTGGGTTGGGTGGTGTTGGGTTGACGGTTGGACTTGATGATCCTTGAGGTCTTTTCCAACCTTAATGATTCTGTGATTCTATGACAAAATAGCAAAGTCTTCTCCCACAGGACAGACTGAAGGCTCCTGGGACCAACTGCCCACACCCATGTTGTTGTACTTGGGAGCATTAGAACAGGACAGGGAGAATCAGAGCAGGACAGACATGGACAGCAGTTTGCGCAGTAAGGTAAATGTGGTTAAAGAATCCATATGAGCTGCCAGAGATAGAGAAGGAGAAGTTTAGAGGACCGGAAACCTTTTTCCAGTGAAAAAATATGTTCCTCACAGGCTGTCTCCCAACCCTCCTTGTCTGTAACCCCAGATTCTCTCATGTCCTCCAAACAGCCTGGGCCAACCCACCTCCAAACCCCCCTGCTCACACGACTGCCCTGGGCTGCCTGATGTCCGGAGGCAGGAGACTCAAGTTCTGACATTAGAAGTACAAAAGCTGTCAAAACATCAGTACAAGGTGCTCCAAAGAGACGGTGCTCAGAAGAAGAGGCTGGTTTAAGTTAACGAACAAGAGGTAGAAATGAACTAATATGGGTACACAGGTTTTAAAAAAAAATCTAGTTAAGGGTCTATTTTTTTTGTTTTTCCCCTTGACTGCAGCCTCAGCTAGTGGGATAGCCACTTAATCATACTCCACCTTTTCTCAGCTTTCCTCATTTTTTATGACCTCTGTTTTTCCTCTCCATTTTGTGCTTCATTGATCCTCCTTCTGTTGCAGAAAATGGGATATCACCCATAACAGCGACAATACTAAGGCTAGAAACACACCGACAGTATCTACCAAGATGGAGTCCTGTGCAGGTAGGTACATTTCCTGAGGACCTCCTTGAAGTCCTGTCCTCTTTTCACTTCTGGACAAATGTTACACAATCTTGTGTATACCTTCCCAGTCTCCAGGTTGAACTGTATCTATTTTTGCAAGATTTTAAGGGATTCAGAATTACTCAAGTTATATGAATGAACAAAATGTGCATACCATTAGGTGTGCACTTTTTGGTTATACCTATCCTGCACGTTTCACTGAATTGCTGAAATATTGAATAACTCAGACTAGCTCAGGCACCTGATGTTTCCAGCAGACATGCCCTCGTTGCTTTAGTATGCCCAAGTTCATCACACATACCACCCGCCCGTTACCTGCAAACTCCCCATGTACTCTGTTCTTATCCCTTTGCACGTCAGGGACCTCTCGTAACCCTCTTCAGTGACTTTCATCTCATGCCACCCATTTCCTTTCTGTCAAAGACTGATTCCCGCATGATCCCTTCCTCCCATTTTTGTATTTTTTTTTCTTCTGTAGGAAATATAAATTATTCAGGGCGTCAACATACTTGAACTGGAACTGACATGGAGGTAGTTATAATGAAATGCTAATAACTGCCAGGAAAATTACAGAGTCGTTCAGAGCTGCTGTGTCCGCCAAGCAGCTGCCAGGAGCACTACATGTCTCCCCCACTCTTCCTCTAGTTTACCGATTTTCACCCAAATAGGGTGTTGTTCTTAAATTACAAACTTACAGAAACCATTCCAGCATTGATTGGATGCGTCATTCAAAGCAATCGTACAACGGACAAAAACACAGAGGCATGTTTTTTTGTTGAATACGAGGGCTTTTGGAGCACGCTCAGAGTGTGCTTCAACATTACACTTATCTGTTGGCACATCCCTCTGCTGTGTCAACGCAAATCTACAGGGAGGCCATCTATAAATGAGGTTGCTTCCATGAACACAGATTATTTCACTGAGCTGGCTTGCAGTGCAGACTCGCAAAAAGTTTTAGCAGTAAAATTCACCACTCCCACAACCCTAACAGAGGGACAGGAATGTGTGGCAGTTGTGTAAAGGAGCTCTTCAACAATGCTAGCACTAGAGAAATTGTAAGTCAGAAGCATATCCTGAAAGACCACCGATGCTGTGAAAATGTTTCTTCGCTCACTTGCCTGCTGCCACCTCTGACCCACAGGTTAACAGGACCCAGCTGCTGAAGAACGGTCAAACGCTGGAGTATGAGCTGTGGGAGCGGTGACCTCCATCCTAGGAGGAAACACAGTCCTGCCGCCTCAACTCTTTGTGGGGCGAACACTGTCTTACGGGCTGTGATTCACGAGTGAAAATGGCATAGCAAGCGAGGCGATGCTGCATGTAAAACCAGGGGAGATTCATGATTAACTCAGCATGCGGATACCAGAGGCAGAGTAGACAGCTATCCCATCATGAGCCAACCTTGACCAGCTCAGCCACATTTCAACACACGTATTGCTACGGGGGCTAGGCTCCTACCCAAGGACTCACTGTTTGGGTCCCGCTTCACACGAGCCTACCTCGCGTGCCACATATTGCTTTATTTTCTGTTTTCAGCCACGTAACCACAGCGTGCAGATTAGACACGCAGGGCTTCAAAATTTCAGAAGGAATAAAAAACTCAGGGGTCACATCCTAGGCTTTTCTTTAAAACTCACATCAAGAGTCCTCTGTAAAAGGTTATTCATTATCTACATCAAAGCCATGTCCCCAGGCACTGCCTGCCGCACTGCACCCCGAAAAACAGGA
>NW_010140710.1:0-331 GCF_000699245.1 Pterocles gutturalis | reverse complement strand
CCAGATCGTCCACATCCCCACCCGCGAGGAGCCTGGCAACTCCCGCTCTGCCAAATGCCGGCTCACGGCGTTTCCCTGCTGCCTGGAGCAACCCCAGAGGAGTCAGGGCTGTCAGGGAGAGCTTTTCTCTGTGACCAACTCCCTGAGAATTGCTCAGGGCACACAGAAAATAGAAGATACTTCTGAGTAGCATTCTTCTTGTATTCAAAATTGGTGAAATTCAGAATGGAGGCAGGACTGCACTCAAAAGCAAAAATGGAAAGCGTCCATCTTTATTAATCACACGTGACACAGCCAGCACCACGGCCGAGGGGTGCCCCAAACGGTCGCT
>NW_010140709.1:0-3942 GCF_000699245.1 Pterocles gutturalis | reverse complement strand
CCTGTCAGATTGGTGGAGATTTTAAAGCCAATGATAGGAAAGAGCTCAAACACAATGAAGGAAATGCAGCAGGGAGGGGAGAGATGGGTGCCCAGAAATAGCCAGTGTGGCGCCTCTGCTGTGGCCCCTGGACTTAGAAGGGGAAGAAATGCTTAGGCCTAATGGCGAAAGCTGTTCCCCAGGCTCTCTGACTGCTTCTGGAGTCACTGGTACCTCATTTGTGAGAATGGAGAGAACTGTAAAGTCATCGTCCGTCCCATGTTCGTTCACACACAAATGCTGGCTTGTCATATCCGCTCTCAAGCCGAAGGGCGAGGCATCACAGAGCATCAGTGAAGCGGGATAGGAAGGTACCCCACCTTCCTGCATGAACTTGCAGTCCTCTCTGACAGGGGGGCCTTTGTGACTAACTTCAAATCCTGAACTATTTTTACAGGTTCAAAGGGAAGGAATTAAAGTAAGTGTCGTGGGCCATGGCTTCCTGATTTGGGCTGTGGTGCCGTGGGGCAGCTGGCCATCACACTGTTTGTACGGCGGTGGGGACTAGGAAGTAATCTCTATGGAGAGATTGCTTCTGTGAAAGCTCTGTCTTGGCTGGATATTGCTCTTTTTCTGCAGACTCACTTTTTTCTTTTTCTGTTTTATTTTTTAGGAGGGAGAGAAATTCTCCTTTCTCTTCCAGATGTTCGGCTTTGAACTGCTTTTTGCTTTTCATACTTCTGGCCTGAGTTCTTTTCCTCTCCTTTTTTTCCTATTCTCATCCATGAAAGCTTTTCCAGGAGGGACACTGGCTTACTCCTCAGCCCTGCCGCTCACCCTAACTGTTGCAGAGACCTCCCCTGCCTCCCAGGCTGCGGAAAGCCAGACTTCTTATTTTTTTCCTCTATGGAGGAGAACATCGCTCCTTTCCCTCAGAAAAATCCCCTGGCTCAGCACTGATTTCAGGCTCCCATACGAAGCGCTTTGTTTGTAAAGCCTCCCTTGTTTTGTTCCCTGTCACCTTGCCTGACCTCCTCCTCCTCCCAGCCCTGGGCTCTTTGGGCAATCCCGCAGCGACCTCCCCTCTGTCCTCTAGCTGAACCTCGCCCTAGCATGGGGAAAGCCCCCCCCATAGCCCAGCCTGCCAGGCAGGAGCTCTCCCGGAGCTCCTTGCACCTTCTTTCACTTGCTGTGGCGCACGCCTCTTTCATCCCATGCCATGCCATGTCCTTCCTCCAGCTCTCTTTTCCCTCCTTGGGGTACGTGGCATGGAGCAGTATGGCAGCAACCTGCAATGCCTGAGACAGCCTCTATGCATAAAGTGGGAATCCTCTCTGCTTTGTTTCTGCTCCTCTTCCCTGTATTTGTGCTTCAAACACAGTTTTTTTCTTGGCAGGGGGATGGAAGCCTCTCCCTGCCCCCAGCACAGCACTCCAAGGGGCAATGGCTGATGGTGGTCCTGTGGCCTGGCCCTGGTCAACCACCACTCACCTTCAGCCCAGTCGGGGTCAGGGAAGCACAGCACAGCCCCCAGGTAGCCAAAATCAGATAGCAGTGTTTGATTCCTGCCATATTCATCAGCCAGTGAGACCCACCACCATGTCTTCCAAAGATGCACCTCCCTCAGCAGCTGCAAAGAAACACCACAGAAATGACTTCGAGAAAAGGTGCTTTCAGCTAAAAATGCCAAGGGGCCAGGGTGACAGGATGACCCAGCAGGCTGGCCCATGGGCCACTGAGGCCTCTCGGAGCAGGATTGTGCAAGCGAGGGGAGGGGGTCTGTGCTGCATGGCGGCCATGTCAGGGTGCTCCCCGCTGCGTCTGGGGCTGTAGCTCCCTTGCTGGTGATGTGAGGAAGCCGTATGCATGCAGTGGTTAATTTTATTTATTGATTATTTTTTTTTAAAGAAGACATTTTCTACTGAAGACATCTTGTTTGTGTAGGCTTGGCAAGGAAGGAGGGGGGAAACCATGTCTAAGATGAGGGAACGCCTGGAGGGTGAGGGCAGAAGTGTGGTGCAGTGGGTCACCAGGCAGAGGGGACAGACGAGGGCTGTGGATACAGATCCTGTTAGTGATGGTGTCTGATGCAGGGTGATGGAGGAGAGTAACACAGGAAGTTTAAATGTCCTGCTTGGTGAAGGGAGGGAGCTCTCTGCAGAGAAGCATTCAGGACTTGGAAGAAGACAGTGTGATTACTCACAGTGGTGAAGTGGTTCCTCCTCACGGGTCTGGTGCTGGGACTCAGCCTTGTGGGAGAGTGCTGGCATGTGCAGGGGGACATGCCTCCTCCCTGAGGGGGCAGGGAAAGGGCTTTCTCTTCCTACAGAAGGCAGCCAGCCACCCGGGCAGTGGGAGAACACGCCTGGTGAGACATCTAGGTCTGAGCATCCTGTTGTCTGTCTGACCCCTTTGAAGTCTGCCCCTTGTCAGGCAGACAGGATGCGCTGTGGCACGCAATGGGTTTGGCGGCACGCTGGTACAGGGGGGGATCCCATGCACTGACTTGACTTCAGGGTGCTGTGAGAAGCCCAGAATAAATTCAAGGAAGTTTTAAGTGTTTTGTGAGCACTGAGGGTCCCTGAGAACAACCATCGGTCTGGTAGCTCAGTTTCTTCCCTTAGCCTGGGAGGAGGAGCAGGAGGCTGGGGGCTGACAGGCCAGACATCCCTCTGGCACCCTTCTGCAAATCATTTTCCCCTCAACCCATCAGCTAGCAAGCTGTAAAATGGGGGTAATGACGATAATTATGGTGAGAAACTGCACAACAGGAGTTATAATTGCTCAAGGTCCTTCATCAGGGCTCTTGGTGTTTTTTCTTGTATGTTAAGTGATAACATTCAGTGCTACTGAGGGGAAAAAAAAAAAAAAGAAGTTACCATACCAACAGACAGAACCCGAGTGGCTTTTGGCAGCTGTTTGATCACAGTCGGAGGCTTGATTTTTCTGATAAACAGCACTTTGTAAAAATAAAGGGGTGAAGTGGTGAGTTGGCGGAGGTCTGTGGGAGGAGACAGTATTTCTCTGCTGCGTGAGGGTGTGGACCCCAGGGTTGAGGAGGGAGGTGGGTTAAGGGAATCCTTTGTCCCATTTCCTGTCCAGTTTTCCTTCAGACCAAACCTACTTTGGTTTGATTTTTGGTGAAAAGCTGCAATTTCCTGTTTTTCATTTGTTTGTTTATTTTTCACCCAGACGTGTACAGTTATATTTGGCATGGAGCAAGAGGGGCCAGTGAAGCAGAGTTAAATTTGCCTCCCTAGGTGAGGTGTGTGGCCCACCAGCATATCCAGCCCGGTAAAGAGGTCTGAATTTCTGTGATAAAAAATGTGGAGTACCTGCAAGTGACTGCTCTTACGAACAGAGATATGTGTGTACTGAAGGTTAGACTAGAAAGGTGTTGGGAGGGGTGGGGGGGTAGCAGGATTCAGAGCCTGAGGGTAGACCCATCCCTTTTCCCTTCTTGCCGCTACTGGGTGATTTCTATTCCTTACCTCTAAACCCCTTCGCTGGTCAAGAGGAGCCTTTTTTGGTAGGTAGCTCAAAAGTACGTGAACTTAGATGCCTGAATGGCATCTGTTTCTGCTTGACCAGGAGGAGGGAGCTGAAGGTTTCCCTCCTCCCCCTTTCTTTAGTTTCCGACTTTCTGCCCCCTTCTTGCATTTCGGTAGCTCCAGCCTGTGCTTCTGTAGAGGAAGGCAAATCCTGAAGTGACAGAGGCATGTCTGAGGGCAGAAAGGCTCTTTGCAAGGAAGGACTTGATGAAGAGAGGCAGGGATTTACTGGAGCCACTCCTGGTGTCTCTCCTCGCCAGCCCCTCCTCGGGCCTTTTCAGAGCTGAGTGTTGGTAGCGCAGGAAGCGTCTGACCACGCACAGGCTGCGGCTGGGCTTGCAGTGATTTCCTCTCAGGCAGTCCGTTATCTGTCCACTGTCAGGACAGGCTTTCCCTCTTCCTCCCCCCTCCT
>NW_010140708.1:0-12818 GCF_000699245.1 Pterocles gutturalis | reverse complement strand
TCATGGGTTGAGATAAGAACAGTTTAATAGCTAAACGACAATAACATTTAAAATAATAATGATAATAATAGTAGCAATAATATAAAAATATACAAATGAGTGATGCACAGTGCAGCTCCTCACAACCTAACAACCCAATGACCAAGGCCCAGCCCGTTCCCGGCTAATGATCCAAGAGCAGAGAGAGCCCCAAACTGCAATCCCAGAAAAGAGAAGAGCCTGAGAGTCAGAGAGAGTGAGATTCCAGAGAGATCATCATCTATATACTGGGCGTGACATGCATGATGGCATGATGTAGAATATACCATCATCCAATTTGGGTCTCAAACTTAAACTTAAGGTCAAATCTTATAGCCAGTAATTGTGGGCTATGCTCCCTCCTAGTTCTAGTGCACCTGCAGAGTAGATGAGCATGGCAAGCTGAAGAGTTCTTGGCTTAATGGATACATTGCTGGGCAACAACTATAAACATCAGTATGTTATCAACCTTCTTTTCAGCAAATATCCAAAACATAACCCCATACTAGCTACTAGGAAGAAAACTAACTCTATCCCAGCCAAAACCAGCACAGAAGACATGTAACTATTGGCCCAACGTTCCTGAGTTCTAAACAGTTTAAAAAAAAAACCCAATAAATTGAAATGACAACTATTCAACAGCTCTAAAAACCACACAAATTTATATATTTAGACACTTTATTGCCAGCACCAAAACAGATCTTTCCATTGACTTTGGATCAGACTCCAAAAGCAATACTTAGATGCAAAGTTATGTGGACTAAAAAGACACTTGGGGATTTACATGCAAGGAAATAACAGCAGGATTTGTGAGTAGTACTCCATTTCCTCCCACTTTGCCTCTGAAAATGAAATTTACATTTATATTTGTGATTACAAAAGTCCAGTTTCATCTAGGATAACTGCCTACATTTCTAATTTCCTGTTTCCCCATGTCTGACTGTTGGAAGGATGTGTTTGTGAAGAAAAACAGGCCCTGAGTGTTCCAGCTGCACTGAAAGATGTGATTTCAAACAGAAGTTATCTAGTCATTCACATGCTATTTTCCCACACTAGCATTGCTGTTCTTGATGTTCTTACATTTTTTAAGATCAGAAATATACGCTACTTTTGAGTGCCATTAACAAAACATGTGAATAAAGTACTCTTCATCTTAAGATTTGATTAAAAGAAAAAGGAGGTTGTGAGGGATTGCAACATTTTTCCTAATGCACCCTGCTAAGCTTCCCCTTCTACTCTCTTTGTTAGATCTCTGCACTCAAAATTTTGAAAAAGACACAAAAACGTCAAGCTTCACTGGGGGCCTAACTTAAGTGCATCTATGCAAATGCAGGTAGAAAGGGGAATAAACAAAAGGTATGAGAGACATGTACAAGCCTGCAGAGCTATGATCTTGCTGGCATCATGGACATGTGATGGGATGGATCCTATGAATGAAGTGTTGGAATGGAAGGACACAGGCTCTTTAGGAAGGACAGGTAGGGGACACTAGAAGGGAGGATCACCTTCTACGTCAGTGCCCAGCTGGAGTGCCTGGAGCTCTGCCTGGGGATGGATGAGGAGCTGGGTGACAGCTTATGGGTCAGGGTTAGAGGGAAGGTAGGGACAGAGGGACATTACAGTGAGGGTCTGCTACAGGTTTGGGTTGGAACGGACCTTTAAGTTCATCTAGTTCCAACTAGATTGCCCCGTTGCTGCATGCCCTTGTAAAAAGTCCCTCCCCATCTCTCCTGTAGGCCACCTTCAGGTACTGGAAGGCTGCTATAAGGTCTTCCCAGGGCCTTCTCTTCTCCAGACTGAACAACTCCAACTCTCTCAGGCTGTCATCGTACAAGAGGTCTTCCAGCCCTCTGATCATCTTTGTGGCCCTCCTCTGGACCCAATCCAACAGGTCCATGTCCTTGCATTGTGGGGCCCAGACCTGGATGCAGTACTCCAGGTGGGGTCTCACGAGAGCAGAGTAGAGGGGCAGAATCACATCCCTCGACCTCCTGGCCATGCTTCTCTTGATGCAGCCCCGGATCTCGTTGGCCTTCTGGGCCACAGGCACACTGCCAGCTCACATTCAGTTTTTCATCTATCAACACCCCCAAGTCCTTCTCCTCAGGGCTGCTCTCAAGCCATCCTCTGCCCAGCCTGTATTTGTGCTTGGGATTGCACCAACCCATGTGCAGGACCTTGCACTTGAGGTTTTAACTTCATGAGGTTGGCATAGGCCTACCTCTCAAGCCTGTCCAAGTACCTCTGGATGGCATCCCTTACCTCCAGCATGGCATCTGCATCACACAGCTTGGTGTTGTCAGCAAACTTGTTGAGGGTGCACTCGATGCCACTTTCCATGTCACCGACAAATAGCACCAGTCCCAGTACCGATCCCTGAGGAATGCCACTTGTCACCGGTCTCCATTTGGACATTGAGACATTGACCGCAACTCTCTGAGTGGGACCATCCAGACAATTCCTTATCCAGCGGGTGGTCCATCCATCAAATCCGTATTTTTCCAATTTGAGTATGTCGTGTGGGACAGGGTCAAATGCTTTGCAGAAGTCCAGGTAGATGACGTCGGTTGCTCTTCCTTTGTCCACTGACGCCGTAACTCCATCATAAAAGGCCACCAGGTTTGTCAGGCATGATTTGCCCTTGGTGAAGCCATGCTGGTTACCAGTCACCTCCCCTTCATTTTACGTGTGCATTAGTAAAGCCTTCAGGAGGATCTGCTCCATGATCCATCCATATATCTATATATATGTACATACATACTTTCTATAATGGTCTATCCTTGCTGAAAAAATATGAAGGGAATAAATTTCTTCTATTTATAAAAATATTTTTAAAAATTTTTTTTTCAGGAATATGTTAACTTCAGTTTTTAAGGAAAATGTAAAGGTACTGTTCTTTTGTGCTTACTTCATCAATATCAAAATACTTGTTTAGGATTAAAACCCTTTTACAATATTAAGACAAATTATTTTGGTTTAATAATATTGCCTCATCTTATTTTTATTTTTATATTAGCATGGGATCACTGAGTTTCAAAATCTTTTCTGCACATTGGAACAGGTGACAAAATGTCAAATAGTTTCTTGATTTGAAATTGTGTTAAAAAATTCAATTTCCTTCTACAAAGGTTTTTTTCTCTTTTTTCTTCTTTTTTATAATCTGGAAGTCCTTTCTTTCTCACTACATTAATTTTTGTCATGTTATTGTCAACACGAATCAGCAAAGCCAGATGAAAATGTCCCACTTATCTAAAAATGTCACAGAAATCACTATGCTTTCTTTGGTTTCAGTGAAGCATCACATCTTTCTATGATGATTTGCCTTGCTTTACCCATAACATAAAATTAGTGTTACCTTTAGACATACATGATATTTACTGCAATGTTCCCTACTGGAGAGGACTGACTGAAGTAAAATGCTTTTGCATGGTTGAGGCAAAATAAATAAGGCAAAATATTTCCGTAATTTCAAAATTATTGACAGGCAATTTTAAAAATTTTGTTCTGTGAAAGATTTCAAAACAATGACTTTTTCTGCCTGAGAAGAAATGGCAAAATAGCACAATTTCCTAAGCTGAGAAATTACACTTTCTTAGCAGAATTGAGAGTATTTACTGTCAGACACTAGTGTAAGTGGTTGTCACACAACATTACGTGGGAACGAGAGATTTCTCATTCTCTTGGAAGAATACAAGTGGTAAGTAACTTTTCATTTACCTCTGATACAGGCCAAAAATGTAAGGCAAGAGAAGAGTCAAAGAGGGCAGAAAGTTTCCATTCTTTACTAACCATAAGTAATATAAGTAACTACAGGAAGGTTTTGGACATGAACATTCCTTTCATTTCTTGTGATTTTTTTACCTGTGCTGAAACTGATTCTCATGAGATCCTCATTTCACCATTTGAGCAAAGGGGTAGATCATGGCCATGTCATATTTCATGCCACAAGAAGTACACAAAATAACACCTTTTACACTCTTAAACGTGCATTTAAACCAGTAGTGAATCAATATTTTATGATCCTATACATTGAGACTAAAAAGGCTTTCTCTCTAGCATGCTTGGAGGAAATGAAAAATGGTCTCTATCTTATATCTAACTGTCTGCCTAGCATAATAATGCTGAATCTAGAAAAATGGTAAAACTTAAAATATGCATGAAAGTCAGCTGCTGGAAGAGTAATTCAGTACTCCATAACCAGCAGTGCCGATTCTGCAATGGACAATCATCAGCAGTAGTTCTTGCAATAGGAAATGGGTCCTTGAGCTGACAGCTTGATAGGTTAAAAGCTTCTCAGCTCTCTCTGAAATTTTAAGCCTGTGGAAGAGAACATTATCCTCATTCTGTTTTACTTTCTGATAACCCTTCTTCACTACAATAAACTGTTGGTCCTCAGACTCACTATTTATACATTCATGTCATTGTTTATTGTCTTTGAAACTCTTCAAAGATCATTTGACCACCTTCCAGATCCAAGCAAAGTGTGTATACATGCGTGTGCATTATTCAACTTAGAATTTACATTCTAGAAAGCTGAAGCAGTCGGGATCAGAAAACACAAAATGTGTTAGTTGAACATACATATACATATACATGTAAAAGTGAAAACCCTTAACTAAGGCATGTTTAAAAATGTATTGTAACAAAAGCAAAGAACCCCAAACGAACAGCCTCAAAAGATTTCTCAACATATGTGAAAGTTAGCCCAGAACGGATAGATGTGCAAATTCTATTCAGGAGTTTTCCCTAACTCCTGTTAAGATTACTATGTTTTCAAATGGAGCTGTTACACTGACTTAGGAAAAAAAGGTGGATTGACATAAGCAACATTTTACTGCAAACAAATAATATCTTACTTTCCTTGTTATGGCTAAAAAGGATTATACTGGTAAAACAGATGAATGCCAAGCCAGGGAGAGTTACACGAAAAGCTTGAATGCTATGTTTTGAAAAAGGTAGAAAAGACATTTTTTGGGTAAAGTGAAGGTTAACAATAAAACTGCAACTGATTCCAAGTGCTACGAATTGCAGAGTATTTCCAGGATTGTAACTGTTACTTTACATTTTCTAAATGTATGAAGAAAGTTATTCCTCTTCATTTCTTCCAAACTGAGAAAGCCCTACACACCTCTACCTCTTATGGCTTGGAGTAACAAGTCTTGCTAATGAAGGAGCCTAAGGCAGAAGCAGCAGATATGGACTTTCTGTCTCACTACATCTTCCTGACAACAAACATACTTTTGCAGGGAGAAGAAAGGTAGTCTGCCTTTAAAATCTTTTAACCTTTCCTGTAGGAATATGTCAGACTCCTGTGGCCTGAACATAGCATAAAATTTTCCTGAGTAGTCCAGGATTTTGGTCCTGAGATTACCTGAGAAGCAGCCTGGATACCTGAGGCCAACCCACATACTTACTTACCATTTGAAGCAGCTTCTTTTGCAAGTCCACAGTTTTATGTCAGTACAATAAATTCAGCACTAAATATCAAGAAAATATGAAGCAATCCATTGTTACATTTTGGACAGTTAAAGCAGTTATTTTGCACTTTTATTCCCGTAGACAGGACTTCTTACTTTAGTGAACGCAGACTGGGAAAGAAAACATAGACTTACCCATCAGATTTTAGGAACAGAAAAATTAGTGAGTTAATAGCCATTAAAATATTTTTAAAATTCAAGGTTTTTTTTTTAATCCAGTCAGTTATTTTTCATCAGTGGAAAAACATTCACTGCTTGTTCCTTTTTTATACTAGATGTCAGTGGACATTCCTGAAGATAGTGTCTCAAAGCGATGTGCAGTTCAGTCATTTGAATCTGAAATCAGTTGACAGAGTGAAAGGTTTGTGTCACGAGCATAGACTAGATTTTTCAGAAAAAGGTGAAGCATGAAGCACCTTCTCAAGATCACCTCTGGGTTAATAGACATATTCAGCCTTCAATTTTAATGGTGGAATTTTTCTTTAAATCCTGTTGAGATTGTGCCCTACAGAGCACAGAAACTCACATAAATTCTCTGAGAGAAATTAACTTCAAGGATTTTCTTTTTTGAGGCTTTTTTCACAGTCTATCTTTTTTTTTTTTTTTTTTTTTTTTTTTTTTTTGAGGTGCTACTTAAAACTCTCCTCCTCGCATCAAGTTCCCCATGTCTGCATCAGAGCACATGAAGAAAAGGTAGTCCGCTCCTTTTGGCTCATTTAATCACTTCCAGTGTGACAGACAGTAATGACAGAAAAACCTACATGATTCCGAAGGCCTTAGCCAAAAGGTGAAAAGAAACCTGATTGCCAGGTGTGATGTTTGTGTCTTTGTCACTGATGAGACATGAAAAAATATGAAATAAACAGTCCTTTACAAAGTGTAGATGTAACTGAAAATTTAACAGGACCACTCATTTACTAAGATCTTATATGAAGCCTAACAGGTAGACTACTTAGTTTTTTGCCTGAACCCTAAACAGTACCCATTATTTAAATATCATTTGAATTAAGCTAGCATAAGAATTCTACCTGCCTTATCAACTCTTGAAATATTCTCACTAGTTTGTAGCATATTATGGGAAAAATAATATAAACTTTAAAAATGAAATTCATACCAAAACAGAAGGCCCTCTCCCACACATGAAATCCACTTACGGCATTATAAACAAACTCCCAGCCTAGCCCAGATTCAGGATTTTAAAAATTTATTTATTTCTGCACTATATTTACCACATAATGAGCTTGTCTGTGCAGTCGTTTTGCCTTGGAATTACTTGTATAAGTGAGAGCCCCCCAAAGGAAGGCAAGGTTGTAATGTTACCAAACCATATGAATAAAGGTTAACTTGCTTAAGACCTGAAAAGTCAAATCCCCCAAAAAACAGGAACAAGTGTACTTATCCAGCAGGCACAAATTTCAGAGAAATAAACAAAGAAGATAGGAGGAGAATTTATGAAATAAAATCCCAGTGTCAAACAACAAATCTGAAAACAAGCAAAAATTAAAATAAGCCTGTAACCCCCCATCCCCTTCCTGTCTATTTGTTGTTCTCTATGTGTAAGACTGGCAAAATAAGGTAAAACAGCTGAAGTTTTGGGGGTATCAATTTTACCAACAATAGCAACAACTACTGTTGGAAAAGTCAACAAAGAGAAGGAAAAAATAAATAAAAATACTCTTGCTGTATTGGGAATATAATCCGTAGGCAGGCACACTTTAAGTGAAAAAAAGAGCAGTCAGCTACAGGGAGGCTTTGCTCAGCAGTTGAGATTTCCGTGCAAGCTCATCACATCCCAGACATTTCTCCCTAAGCATATTACAATTCCTTGATTCTTCTTCCACTTCATAAATGATATCATTTATATTTCAGTGGGATAAACCCAAAAGCAGGCATGCGCTAGCTAAGTTTGCTGGTGGCACAAATTGAGTAGGCATTGAAATGAAGCATAAATAGCAAAATATCTTATGGAAAAATTGAATGCTTCTGAGAACTGAAGTAACAGGGGCAGAACAAAATGCAATGGTGCAACAAATAAAACCTTGCATTTGGTCCTTAGTTTGCTTTTGCTTTAATGGAAAGAAATAGATTCATCAGCTGGAACCAGAGGACAGAGGAGAGATCAGAGTGAAACATCTGATCCTAGAACAATCAACGTAGATGAAGTGAATATATAGCAGATGAGGTATTTCCATTACAAATACGAAGGTATTAATGAAATCGTTCTTGCCCTTACTAAGACCTCATGTGGGATATAATTTTCTTCAACCCTATTTGAGAAAGACTTATTTAGACTTTAAAAGCTGCCAGCAACAGACATTAGGCACACCCAGAGAACTAATTTTCTCTGTTATGGGTGGAAACTGAAGGGGATCGGCTGTTTTAAGAACAAAATGGAGACTGAGAGAGGATGCAAAGCTGTCTTAGATGTACATTGAGGAGCTAAAAACACATGGAATCATAGAATCACTGAATGGTTTTGGTTGGAAGGGACCTTAAAGATCATCCAGTTCCAACCCCCCTGCCATGGGCAGGGAAACCTCCTACTAGACCAGGTTGCTCAAAGCTCCATCCAGCCTGGCCTTGAACACCTCCAGGGATGGGGGATCCACAACTTCTCTGGGCAACCTGTTCCAGTGCCTCACCACCCTCACTGTAAAAATGTCTTCCTAATATCTAACCTAAATCTACCCTCTTTCAGCTTAAAAACCTTACTCCTTGTCCTTTCACTACACTCCCTGATAAAGAGTGCCTCCCCATCTCTCCTGTACGCCGCCTTCAGGTACTGGAAGGCTGCTATAAGGTCTCCCCAAGCCTTCTCTTCTCCAGGCTGAACAACCCCAACTCTCTCAAGTTGTCCCCACAGGGAAGGTGCTCCAGCCCTCAGACCATCTTCGTGGGCCTCCTTTGGACCTGGTCCAACAGGTCCATGTCCTTATGTTCGGAACCCCGGTACTGGACGCAGTACTTCAGGTGGAGTCTCATGAGAGTGGAGTAGAGGGGGAGAATCACCTCCTTTGACCTGCTGCTAGTGTTTCTTTTGATGCAGCCCAGAACACAGCTGGCTTTCTGGGCTGCAAGCACACATTGTTGGGTCCTGTTCAGCTTCTCATTAACCAACACCCCCAAGTCCTTCTCCTCAGAGCTTTTCTCAATCCATGCTCTGCCCAGCCTGTATTTGTGTTTGGGATTGCCTCGACCCATGTGCAGGACCTTGCACTTGGCCTTGTTGAATTTCATGAATTTCACTGAGGTGGCTGGACCTTGTACGACCTACAGACTACTGTCCACTGCTGCTGTTCCATGTAGGAACCAGTGACACAGCGGCAAGCAGTCTGAAGAATACAAAGAGGGACAAAGTTAGAAGAGAGGAACTGTCCTTGTCCAGTCAAGCCTACGAACACAGAGATGCTGACAGACGTCATAGAATCATAAAATCATAAAATCATAGAATGTTTGGGGTTGGAAAGGACCTTAAAGATCATCGAGTTCCACCCCCCCTGCCATGGGCAGGGACACCTCCCACTAGACCAGGTTGCTCAAAGCCTCATTCAGCCTGGTCTTGAACACCTCCAGGGATGGAGCATCCACAACATCCTGGGCAACCTGTTCCAGTGCCTCACCACCCTCACCATTAAAAATGTCTTCCTAATATCTAGTCTAAATCTACCAGCTTTCAGCTTACAACCATTACCCCTTGTCCTGTCAATACACTCCCTGATAAAGAGTGTTTTCCCATCTCTCCTGTAGGCCCCCTTCAGGTACTGGAAGGTTGCTATAAGGTCTCCCCAGGGCCTTCTCTTCTCCAGGCTGAACAACCCCAACTCTCTCAGCCTGTCCTCATAGGGGAGGTGCTCCAGCCCTCTGATCATCTTTGTGGCTCTCCTCTGGACTCGCTCTAACAGGTCCGTGTTTTTTTGTGTTGGGGGCCCCACTTCTGAACACAGTACTCCAGGTGGGAGCTTGAGAGAGCAGAGTAGATGGGGAGAATCTCCTCCTTTGACCTGCTGTTAATGCTTCTTTTGTTGCAGCCCAGGGTACAGTTGGCCTTCTGGGCTGCAAGTGCACATTGCCAGCTCTTGTTGAACTTCTCATCAACCAACACCCCCAAGTCCTTCTCCTCAGGGCTGCTCTCAAGCCATCCTCTGTCCAGCCTGTGTTTGTGCTTGGGATTACACCAACTCACGTGCAGGACCTTTCACTTGGCTTTGCTGAACTTCATGAGGTTGGCAGGCCTACCTCTCAAACCTGTCCAGGTCTCTCTGGATGGCATCCCTTCCTTCCAGCACGTCAACCATGCCACACATCTTGGTGTCATTGGCAAACTTGTTGAGGGTGCACTCGATGCCACTTTTCATGTTGCCAACAAAGATTTCAAATAACATTGGTCCCAATATCAGTTATCTATAGACGGCAAGGGCTACTTGGAGGAATGTCCGGGACTGTCCGTAATGTTACTCCTGGAGGTCTCCTGCACCAGAAAGTAAAATATTTTGTTATGAAGATGATTAGGGCTTCAGTCAGTCACTGCGTCTCATGCCAGTCCATTGCCACAAATCAATCTTGTCTTAATTATGCAGAAACTTACAGGGCATTTGATGATTAAGTATGACAGGTATGCACATGGCTATAGTTCTGGTATCCAGCTTTTCACATTGTGTGAAAAGAGGTTGGATAGAGGTGAGAAAAGTTATTAGAGTCCTTATTGAGGGAAAGTCTGAGTTTAGTCATTTTAGGGGAAACAGGATAATTGAACCAGGCAAGAGCCACCAATCTTTGTATTATACTTGTTTGTTCTATAGTTCAGATAGGATGTCTTATTGTGGTATGAAACATGGAACAGAGTTAGTGGGTATGTGGCACCTTAACTCCTTCAAAGGCAAGCTAGTAATTTCTTCAGAGTAACAGCTTACTTTTCTTTTCAGCAGGTGAAAATATGGGGGCTGGAAGGGAGGGGTAAAGGGAAAAATACATGATGACTATTTCTATTGAAACACTTTGCCTACATTGTTCAGAAGGTGTACAAAACCCTGAAGCAGAAATACAAACGTATAATTATATTCTCTCTTTGCCTGGTCTTCTGAAAGAAAGAGTGATGTTTTGGAGGAGGACAAATAACATATCACTTGGCAGTAATTAATAGTCACAAAACATTATAGAGAATGGGACAGTGGTTAACCTGATTATGTACGAAAACATGCATTTAAACACTGTCATAAGCTACAAGATCTGTACCTTGTATTTTTGAGAAGAGGTTTACTTTTAAACAACTGGTAATGATTTTTCTAGCAATGTACATACCTTTTAGTATGTTTTTTTCCAGTGAAAAATTAAGTATCTTGATTTTTCCTGCTGTTTATCCACCCACAATTTAATGTTAGTTTTTAAATGGATGCTGCTACTTGCAAGTCTGAGGTGAGTGTCAATTGACCTGTCATTCCTGTTTCAGTTTACTGATGAAGATAGGGACATACTACAAAATAAACATGTATAACATGAAGAACAGTGGGTAAGTTATTACGGAAAGTTGAAAAATACATGGACAAGCTTGCCAAGGAAACTTTCCGTGCACCATGGCAGAGGTAGCACTGACAGCCTTAGTTTAAAATTGAAGAATGACTATCAACAGCATCAAAAGCTGCAATGAAAACAAAATCAGTGGCTGTGTGAACAATCTTAACCTATGACAAGCTCTCTGGTGGGGGTAAGAGTTGAGCATGCATGAAAATGAGGGTCTGAGGTTAAGAACTTTATGAACTCCCTCTAGCACAGCCCAAGAAGTGCCTGCTCAGCACAAACATCAACTCAACCCTACCCTTCACTGTGATCTGCTGGGCCACCAGAAAGCACTGAAAATTATTCCATGTACTGAAGTGAAATGGAAAAGAACACCACAACACACAGAATTCTCTCTGAAGTGGTCCTGTTTGACACCAAATTAATAAAGTACAGTGTTTTCTCTTTTTCAGCTGTGACTATAATGAAGCCTGCCCGCTTGTGACTATCACTGCAATTATACAGTACACTGGGAGAGCTCTACACAGCTGCTTACAGACCATCAGGAAGACCAGGTATTCACCAGCCTGAATTCTCTAGAGTGACCTGTGCAGTTCACAAAAACAATTACATCAATAGCACTCCTTGTCCCTTTTGCTCCCCAGAGAAGTGTGGAAGCTGGGGCTGCTGAAGAGCCGCTCTCTGCATCTGAGAGAGAGAGGGAAGAGACTCTGTTGCCATGGTGTGCAACTGCTTTTTCATAAATGTTTCAGTAAGGTCATGCCCTGCTTGATTAATTCCAAGAGTTCACATTCATCTACTGCCACACAGACAGCTTACAGCAGATGGTCACTGAAACCATTTCATGCTGACTTATGACCTTTCTCTTTTTTCAGTACCTAATATATCGGGGTGGTTGTATTCCGGACAAAGAAGTAACTGGCATAACCACTGAAAAACAGCCTCTGTTGCACCTGCATCCCAGCTGTCTTGGTTGACAGCTAAAAGGTAGCAAATTTTGCCCATCCAGACTCTGCTGGGTGCAAATGTAGCAGAGTATGTGGACCTAGGATATTTTTTCTGTGTAATTTCACATGGTTTAAAACAGCATGGGCACAAACACGGGAATAACACAGTTTCTGAAGAGGAAACACAGTCCAAAGACAGGTCAATGGACAACAGAAATTATTTTACATCCTATGTCCTGCTCACCTTTTGTTCTCTCACACAAGCATCAGGTTGTCAATGATAATGGGAAGGGAAAGGAAGGACTGGGAGGAGGTGGGTTTGTTATATGTTTTGATACACCATAGTCTGTGATGTAATGAGTTGAAGAAAAACTTGCAGAACAAGAATTTCTGCTGCAGTACAGAGGAGAGCAGAGGTGGTTGTAAGTGGTAAACTAGGAAAAAGGGGATTCTGCTTTTAGATTTCTCATAACTTGTGAAACTCCATGCTAAACTAAACTAAACCAAATGATGCCATTGTAAGAAATTTTATTGGCATATTTCTTATCCATATTTTTCAATGGAGTTCAAGGGCAAATTCACTGAGTATGAATTTGCCCAAATTAAACTAAACCAATATTCACTGAGTTCCCACTCAGTACAGTGGAAGGCGTCCCTGCCCCTGGCAAGGGGGTTGGAACTCAATGATCTTTAAGTTCCTTTCCAAACCTAACCATTCTATGATTCTATGATTTTCATTACGGATAATTTTCATGCCTTGGCTGAAATTATCTCCCCCTCCCCTCCCAAGATCCTGCCCACCCCTGGGGCCATGAGCAGTAGCCAAAGCACTGGTGTTATAGAATCATAGAATCATAGAATC
>NW_010140707.1:0-12150 GCF_000699245.1 Pterocles gutturalis | reverse complement strand
TATTTATTATTATACTAAAATAGGAATGAAATTTGTTAGCAAAATTTAGCATCTAGTGACATTTGAGATACTCCAGACCAAGATCCCACAGAGCACTGAGAAATAAGGTACAGGACTTGCAGGACATTCACTGAATCCAGCCTTGTTTTCTAAAATAATTCAAGTGACCCATGCCATAGAAGTCCTATTTCTGTCAATTGGTCTTGCAGGTTTCTCTGTAGTGATCTCAGAGGTAAATGTCACCTGTCTTAAGTCCTACAATTACTTGAGATGAGACTCCTCTACTGTCGTCTTTGAGATGTCAAAAAACAAAAGTCTAGTTCTTCAAAACTGGTAATTTTGTTGAGACTCAGTCATGTGAATACCTTTGAAAAATACAGATTCAGAGGATACAAGGACTCAAGAGGAGTGAAGAACTAAAAAGGAGTCACTGTACCTTGTATTTAACTTCTTCATGCTGCTTTAAGGTTTGTTGAATGTCTCGACTTGATGCTAGTTCTGTTGGCATTGTAACCTTGGCTTGCCTGCTCCTACGTGCCTTGCTTTCCAGTGTTGCAGGTGTTCATATTTCCACAATATAGAGTGCAACAGTCACCAAGGGAACATCTTGTTCCCAGTATAGGCACCAACAAGCCTTCACTGATTTTTGAAATAACAAGTCTGATTCCTAAATGTTCAGGACAGGAATAGGAGTTAAAGCAGACTGCAAAAGTGCTCTTGCTGTATTACGGAGGAGATACTCTTCCTCAACTAAACCAGGAACAGAAAAGTGATATAACCTTTCTTTCTGCTTTTAAAAGGAGAAATACGTTTTCCCTTCCCTGTATTTTGCTTTAGTCGCGCAGAATGCCTGCTGTTATTTATAAGCAACTCTGTGAATCAGAAATAACTCCACACAGAAAAGCACACAATTTTGTTGGGAAGTATTATGGTAGAGATGGAGGCTTAGCACAAGAGAAAGGAGGCCGACCATGGCTTTTAAAAGGAGAAGGTAGGAAACAGCTAAATAGCTTTGTATTATATTTTTAGGATCCATTCCTAAAAATACTTGAAATTATGTAAATATTGTTTCTTAGAAAAAGAAGTTTAAAACATGAAGATTTTCCATGGAGACCTGAGGCTCTGAGATGCAGTCACCATGCCAGGTCACTGGCACATGGTGAAAGACAAGTTTGTGTGAGGAAAACAAATCTAATCAGTTTATTTTTAAATACAAGCAGTTCATAATGAATATTCAACAAGACAGCTGTAGCCCAAAAATCCTTCGCTGAACATAGCCAGGAATGGTTTCAAATAATCATTGCATACATTAAAAAATCCAGAACATTCCTCACAGGTCTGCCTCTAGTCTATGTATTTGGGATTACTTTTTTTTTTTGTTGTGTGGGTTATATATATATTATATATATAAAAAATACTTGAAGAGTACTTAAAAGGCAGCTTAGAAAACTAACAAAACAACACCTCTGGAAGCACTAAGACTTTTGATTCTAGAAGCGTTCATCTGCCAACTTAAAAATGTTCATCTGTGGAAGTAAGGCAATGATTTTGAAACTTTAGCATTTTTTATTTCTCCTTTCAACTCAATGGGCAGGTAGACTCTCATCCTGTGCTTCTGCCACCAATATTAGAGCTGAATTTGTTTTAATAGGGTTTAGCCTACTTTGTGCTGGCTGCTTAAAGACTTGTATGATAAGGGAAATTAACACTTCATTCTTCCTTGCATTACTATTTAATCACTGTAAAACCATGGGGTAATAAACCAGTCTTTAGAGAAGACTGTTATCACATGCACGCACGCGTACACACACACACATCTATATACACAGAAAAGTTAAAATAATTAAACTATAAAATTTAAGCAGGAAAGCACCCACCACCCTCAAACCAGGATGGATGGTTTCATAATTGTTTATGATAAGGCATTGATATTCAGGATTTCTCCCATCTCTAAAGTTGTTTTAACTGTACACATAGCAGTGAACTTTTGCCACCTTAAAATTAATGGCAAACTGATCAGAACATAAAATTTCATTGCCAGACACACCGAATAGGTATGATAGAATAACAACTAGCATATTTTTAGACTATCATCTATAGTGGTAGCAATCAAGCTTTAAAATTGATGAGATCTCACTTGTACAAAATTTCTAGATATTTCTCTTTTCAAAACATAAACTTGGGTTTCGCTTACTGGATTATCCATTCTGCACAGAACAATAAGAAATTAATACTGCGTAATGCAGAAAGTAGGCATGAAACTACAGATTCTAGCTATCTAAAACTTAGTTCAGAAGGTTAATTTTCAGTTCGACAAAGGAGAGATTCATTCTCTATTTCTGTGCCCCCACTGCATCTGAATCCCTGAATGATCTCTACAGAAAAAAGCATGAAGGAGCAAAAATGTAAGGCTATTCCAAGCCTATTTCAAGTACTGTAGGAGTTTGACAGTATTTCATTTTTCAACATACGCTAAAACACCGTGGGATGACTTTATAGCTTCTGCAGCTTCATGCAGATAAATATGGCGAGATAGGATCTGGATGTTTCATGCAGTCAAAAAGATGTAAGGAGCAGCACCAGCAGGTTACTTTCCGCAGGAAGGTCCTTATAGAGAACAGCAACCTATGAGCCATTCATAACTAGCTACAGCAGCTGGAATCCAAGCACAAAGAAACAGAGACCACATCCAAGCTCATTTGTTGAGTTCACAAAGAAAGGCTACACAGGACCTGAATTGTGTTTTACTGTAGTAGGGTAGTTCACTTGGGGACAATACCTCAAACGTTGGTGGATGACTAATTTACAATGACGAACTGAAGAAGTTTCATTTTTAATGTAAAATATTCAAAGCCAGGAGAAATAATGAGAAAGGAAAAAAAGAATCAATTCCTGTTATGTGACCCAGTTCAAGCTTAACTCTGTATATGCTGTTCCTGCACAGTGACTTTTTGCTCCCATTTTGTTTCCTGTTCCCGTGCTCTGCAGAAGGCAGTCCTGTTGACCGTTTCCAGCTGAGGCCTTTTCAGTTTCCATACTCCAAGGGCTTTTTTTATATCTCCTCAGCTCAGCAGAAGGAAACACAGGCAACAGAAGATGACAGCTGCCATCTGGTCAACCAAGGTGGCACCAACAGCACAATAAAATCACCAGCATGAAACTTAATGCGTCCCACAATAACATGCAAATTTTAAGAACATCAGGCTGGCCACTTGCATCAGCGGAGCTCTGTCCGGACCTGGATTCTGGCTCTGAAAGTGGCAATCAGCAGATGTTGAGGGAGAGAGCATCAGAAAACCCTTCAACACACTGTTTAAAAACCTCGAGTTAGAGGCTGTATCTGGACTGTGATGTCTGAGAAGTACCAATTCCCCTTCAGAGCTCATTTATTCTCTTGGCTTCCAAGAGACTCGTGACAGGCAGGTAAATAAATATTATTTGCTTTTAACAGGCAGAAGAAAATGTGTTATATAATTCGTGCCAGATGTTGTGAAAAGTAAACAATTAACAGTCCTAGCAGTGGTCTATGTGCCACTTGTGTATCTCTTTTTGCCTTAAAGATCTTACAGTCTAGACAGATGGCATAAAATACTCCAGCAGAACAGAAAAAGTGTCTAGCCTGACACTTGGTAAAGTTGTTTTTTATTATTATTATTTTTAAATATAGGAATGGGTGACTGTATTTTCTTCTTCCATTTTAATGCATCAGCTCTTCTGGTTCCTAATATCTGCTACAGCACTATTAGACCAAAGTGCTTCCTTGTTTTTCTCTTACTTTCTCAGTACATTATCTTTCCCACATATAATAGTTAAACAATTATTTTTTTAAGCCATCAGCAGAAGACAAACTACTTTACAGGCTAGAAAGCATTACCGCCTTCATTACAGTCCAATTAGATCATCAGTAAAGTGAAGATAAGATTATTTTCCTATTCTTCAGTCATAAAATAAGTTCTAAGGTATAAAAGATTCAAACACTAAAATTTAGGTTAGGCTGGAAATCAGGTTTCAGCATATTTAATATTTCTACCTTTGAAGAGCAATTTTTACTTTCAGTTATTCACAGATAGACTTCTGGGATCTAAATGCCAAAGAGATTTAGGTAGGGTAGGGTATTTTGTGTTCATATGAGGAAAGTTATGCAAACACGCAGAGGTTATATCTAACTAACAGCATTGTTCATGCTAATGAAATTTTCTTCCTTTGTGCATCGAACAATATTTTCAACTTGAGCACTTTTGAAAAAAGAGTTTTATTATTTCATTTATCCAAGCAGTAATGTGTATCCAAAAGAAAACACTAAATCTATGGTTCATATATTAGAGTTTTACTGCTCTTTGAGCTACTGTAAAAATTTCTGACTTTTCCTTTCCAGTGGGCAAATACATGAGCATACACATCTAATTAAAACATTTGAAAGGACTTGCCAAAGTTTTCCAAAGCACATGAATCTTCTGGGAAGAGCAAAACTTGCAAAGTTTAAACTCTAGGGATGAAATTTTTAGAAATGCATTAGCATGTGATAAAAGGGGGCAAGAACAGAAAGTTTTTACACTTGCTACGTAACCTGTGCCACCTGCTCTCCTATAAAAGTGCTCATTTTTCTTGTGCATTGCTTCACTAGTTTTATGTGAGTAGACTCTTTCCATTATATCTGAGGACTAATTAATACTGCCAGTTTATGTCTAAAGCATAACATGTAATATTTATAATTGTGCACTAGAGGTCTATCACTTTTTGCAAAGACAATTTACCCTACAAAACAGCACAGTGCACCTAACTGTAGTGGTACTGAATAAAAATGCCAAGGAATATACGATAGTTGCCTGAAGTTGCTTGTATTCAGCTTTCCACATAATAGTTAATGACAACCATAACTGTAAACTTAATTGCAAGAATAATTACAACTTACATATGGATTTAGAAAAAAACATAAATATCAGAATGTACATTTCCATCTAAGCTGATAATGATTTCCAGCTAATGACTGAGGTCTTCATTACACATACATTTGCTCAATAGAATTCAGAATGACATATGAAACCAAAATTCATTATATTTCATTCGACAAGCAAGCAAGTCTTCCACTTTGGAAAGGAATAAAAGATGTTCACAACTGGTGCTGTTCACAACACTGACAACAACCTCCCGTGGCAGGAGCCTCTCACTGATGTCAGAAAAAATAACAGCAGATAACATTTAAACTGATTAACGTGTTTGTGCCTTCCCCGTTACACACACAAGAAATTTTCATTCTGGAAAGAATGACTTTAAGAAAATAACAGATTTTATAACATGTTGTGAATATTTGTGGTCATTTTGTCACCTGATTAGAATTACTTTCAAGAACACTGGATAAAAGGCTTTAAAATTTATCATCAGCAAATGCAATATACCTGACCTCCACCTATTTTTAGCCACTTGTGCTATTAATCAGCAGCTCAGATCCCCACTAGGATAACAGGACCAATTTCCTGACACTCAGCAAACAAGAAATGGAACAGAAAACACAGCAGGAGCAAACTAAAGGTGACAGCCGTAATACAGAAAACAAAACAGGCTGTGAGAGAGAACCTTGCTTTGCAGAAAGAGCAGAACACAAACTTTTGATCTTTATCTTCCCTGTAATAACTGTACAAGTGGTCAGAAGCCAAAATGGAAAGGATTGTACTAAAACAAAAGTTAGCAAATCAAAAAAATGAGTCTGGAGAAGTGCTAAGTCAAAGCAAGGGTATTATTCAGTGCTGTGGAATAAAGCATAAGCACCCAGAAATTTGAAACCAAGAGTCAAACTGTTGATGTATAAGAAAGCCAAGTGCTACAGGCAACTATTTAATGTTTTTAAGAAATACTTACAAAATGAATTTGCTTTTACTTTTTAGTGAATGAAAAAAAATTATAAAACTCAGTTTACCACCAGTTCAAAATCTGTGTTGAAGCTCTTGTCTCCATCCTACAGCTAAATTACCTTCAGACTTTCCTGCACACTGGTTGCATTCCATGACAAACATCATCTACGCAAACAGAGGTAAATACACAGCAGAAAAATAGAAGATTTTACCTCAACTCATATCCCTAGTAATTTTTTTATTCAAAAATACATAACCAAAATACAAGAAATTTTGTACTGGGCATTCCTTGCACCTTATAATTTTTCTCTTGCAAAGGTTGATTTGTAAAATAAAAATTAAAAGGTATTTTCATTGCCTTGCACAGTTTTCTCCAAAATAGTCCTCCTACATAATATACTACTTGAATGAAACAAAGCCACATGCTAAGAATAGCAGAAACAAAACATTGAGGATGGCAAATAATACACACACACTTTGAGCAAAAGTCAGAAAGGCTTCTACGTTTAAACTGAATTTGCACTATACATTTTCCAGCCATCTTGGCACAAAAGGAGACTTTTGAAAGAAAGAAGTTCCTACTGTTGACTTTTTTGTAAACTAAATGATTAAAGCTCACCTTGATTTAATTAATCTCTATAGATTTCTAGTGTGCAGGAAGTTAGATACCATAGATTCAACTACTTTTCTATCCCAAGACCAAAAATTAATATAGTAAGTTCTTAAATTGCCAGGTGGCAATGTGTCTGGCTGCATACATCTTTTCCTCTAGTAAAAAGGATGTAGAGGGCATGTTTGCCATGCCATTTAATACCACCATCTTAATTTGCTAGCAATGTCTTTAAGGTTTCTTTGGTGCCAGTTTGTGTACTGGAACCCTGACAAATTACCCCAGGCTGCTCAGTAATATCTGCATTTGATTATAGCACTCTTTATCCATAAAGAGAAGGATCAACATGTCATCTGAAAGAGGTAACAGGACATCCAAGAGTCTGAGAGGCCTTCTGAGTCCTTAGCTGCTATATGCTTAAACTGCAAAGAGTGGAGAACAAAACTCACAATATTTAAACTACCCAGGAGGTTAACAGCTCACAAAATTACAGATCACAAGGGAAAAGGAGGAGGTACGGACTGAATACACTAGTAACAGTCTGGTTGCCTTACAGGGAGGAAATTTTGTCTACTAGCAAGCCTCAGAGTTGTCATGGCACCATTCAAAACAACCAGAACAATCACCTGAAACTCCTGCACTTGCACTTCTTGGACAATAACATGATGGTAGACTGTACACCAATGTCTTCTGCAAAGACTATCCACTCCTCTTTTAGGAGAGAAAACATCTACATTTGTATAAATATGTTCAAGTCAGCAGTAAGGCCAATTTTCTTCAATAACAAAGACCTCATGAACAATAGCTCAGTTTCTAGCGACTCTTTTACAAAACAAGAGTAATTAAGACATTAACAAAAAAAGCTCTATCTCCTAGTCAACTGCCACAGTTTTGTAACCACCAGGCTCCAGGCCAGGACACTTTTGAGACAGCATCCATTGCTCTCACAAGTAAGCTCCTCCACTAATGAGGAGAATGTATCCAGGCTCTTCCCATTGGGCTCCTCTGCAGTACAGGAAAGTGCAGTCTCCTCAGATGTTTGATGTTTGTGGTTAGAGGGATAAACAGAAGTACCTGAAATGGCTTCCTCTCAGAATGAACCCAAAGGATCATCATAGGCCCTACAGAGCCACAGGTCTCAGCCCTCAGCATTATAATACTGAACACCAACCTGGGAAAGCCAGAGAGGTAAATTGCACTGAATTATCAGCAGTGCAGGTAACTGCAATTGTTTCAGTTCAGATACGAATGGCATGTTCTCCTACTGTTCTCACAGCCCGGCCGAAGTCAGCACCTGACTGAAGACCAGATGGCTAATCCCAAAGCCAGAAAAGAATGAGGCAGGCTTTTGAAGAACATGTCATTATTTCTATTGAAGTAACATGTAGGAGTTCCAACACAGGGAAGAACCCAATAACAGTGAGCCCCTTCCAAGCGTGCCCCAGGAAGTATACACCTCAATTGCACATTAGCGTTTCTGTAAATTTAAGTTCCAGGTACTCATTAAAACAAACTTCTGAAAGCTAAGGGTTGTAGATGTGACCATGTAACCTCAAATAAAGACTTATTCGCTGAACAGAGATTGATTAAGAGAGAGATCTGTGGGAAAAGATGTGGTTTCTGAGTACAGAATTAAAAAGCTCTCACAGTGCATGTGTGCAAAGGGAGCAACTTAAAACAGATGTTTCCTAGCTTAAAGTGCCAAATACTTTGCTACAGACAAATACCCGGCCACATGTAATAACCTGGCCACAAAGAAGGCTAATGGTATCCCAGGCTACATTCGAGAAGTGTTGCCACTAGGTTGAAGGGATGATCCTTCCCCTTTACTCAGCACTGGTGCGGCCACATCTGGAGTACTGGGTCCAGTTCCTCAGCACATGGACGTACTGGAAAGACTCCAACAAAGGGCCATGAAGATGATTAACGGACCAAAGCATCTTCCCTATGAGGAAAGGTTGAGAGATCTGGGACTGTTCTGCCTGGAGAAGAGAAGGCTCAGGGGACATCTCATCAATGTGTACAAGAATCTGAAGGGAGGATGCAAAGAAGAAGGAGGTGGGCTCTTCTCAGTGGTACCCAGTGACAGGGCCAGAGGCAACAGGCACCAACTGAAACACAGGAAACACTTTTTTACTGTGAGGATCACTGAGCACTGGCATAGGTTGCCCAGAGAGGTTGTGGCATCTCCCTCTCTCAGAGGTACTCAAAAGCCATCTTGACATGATCCTGGGCTCTAGGTGGCCCTGCTTGAGCAGGTGGGTTGGACACGACGACCTCCAGAGGTTCCTGCCAACCTCAACCATTCTGTGAAAAAAGCTAACTCACGAGTTCAGCTGCACTAAAAGAAAATCACTTTACTTCTGTGTGCCCACACGGAGTGGGTGTGTAACAAATGTGGCACAACAAATTCCCTTTAAATTCACACTTTTAATAACTCAGGTTATCTTGTTTATGTGTGCACATGCAGAAAAACTCTAACAAGCAATATTCGCATATTTTGGGGATGTGTTATGTTTATTCTTTTGTTTTAAAGGAAGAAAAAAAAAATCTGTCCGCAACTGTAGCCAATCCTGTGCACCAGCAGCTGTCTGCTCTCTACAAGAGGCCTTTACCACTTAACCTATAGGACTATACCCTTTGCTAAAAGCAGTAGAAGATTGCAAGACTGGCATTGCACCAAACTGAACTTGAGCTGGAAATTCATTTCTGGGAGTCCAGTCTTTCCCCTCATTCTACTTTAACAGATTGCAGTCTTTCCTTCTGCAAGGACTGTTACTTCTGCAAAGGTGGTGTGCGCTTACACTTGAGTGGTTCATTGTGTTATTCCATTTTGGGGATAAAAGTGTGAAAAACACTTTCAGATCAAAACATAACAAAACCTTTCCTTCTATCTAGAAATTTAATCAGACTTGTAACTACATCAGAATATTTATTGCAGTATCTGAGCAGTTTAGTATTTTCATTTTAAAAATATCAAGTATCACGATTGCATGTATTTCTACCCGAAGTTATAAACTACATACAAGAATTTAAGCTAAAGCAACACAAAAGGCACGTGCCAGGAAGTGCAAGAGACCATCAGCAAAGATATTAACCTGGTTTGTCACAAAATGTTGCAACAAGAACAAAACAAAATCACAGTAAATACTCCTTATTTACTATCTTCTTTTATTTAAAATGAGTATTCATGTAAATAAAATACCTTCATTATTTTAAAATGGAAACATAATTTTCAAGTTGCAAGCAAACCTTCAGCTTTTCCTTATATAAGTTAATAAAAATTTTCCTAACTTATTTTCATTAACAAGAAGGCAAATGCACATAACTAAAAGCATAACACTATCTCAATTTTAAGACTACTCAAGGAGAAAGGACATCACACTTTGGGAGATTCCAAGTTGTCAACAATGCCTTATTTTTCACAGCTAGGTCTTTGCCAAACCATTTAAAAGCAAGCTTGCTATTTTGCACATTACTAACGCCTACCCATCCTTCACATTTCACTGCACTAGTGCCCTTTTGTATTATACATCAAAGCACAGACCTCTTAAATAGCATGTTGGGAAAAAAAGAGGTGCTTTAATGTTACTTACATTCTATCACACTGTTACTCCTTGCTTTTACTTGTCATTCTCTTTGAATCCCCTATTGATGTGACACACTGGGACATGGATGCAGCATGATTCATCAGGAGTATATGGCTCCACTTTCAACACAAAAATGCTTTTTGAAGATATCCAAGTTCATTGACTCAATGTTTCTCACTAGGATGCTGTTTTAACACTACTTTTCCTGCTTTTCTCATGCCAGAGAAAAGCTGCCGTTTTCCCCGCGTCCCTGCTTCTGAAGACAAGTAGCATGTTGTTAAAGCCCCTTGGGTGTAGGCTAAAGTAAAATAAGCCTCTGCTAAAATCTTAGTGCTGTTTGCTAGATTGTTGTCTTCATTCTGCCTTCTTATAGTCAAAAACTGCATTTAAATTAGTTTCATGAATTTATAAGTTAATTTTAACAAATCCTGACAATTTGTTGATCTGACAATATCTGAAAACAGCCTTGTAGATGTGAGAAACTACAGCAACCTAACCAGGATAAAGCAGTAAAAAGAGATAAAAGGACAGAGGGCAAATGAAAATAATACTGATAGTTTTAGATAGTAAGAATATATAATTAAGGATTTTTAAAACACCCTGTTGGCAGAAAATCCTCATAGCTGGTAGAAATGTCATTGTGACTAGATCTGACAACCATCTTGAACTTCTGACACCTGACAAGTTAATTGAGTCATTTGCAACCCATTACCAGCCCCAGCTACCTCCATTTTCTAATAAAAATACCTGTCCTGGAGCAATTTTTTCTATGAGAGTAGAATATAGTAGCTGGTTGATGATGAGTAGCCTTGAGGAGATTTTACCCTGGTTCTGCTGGGGAAGAAGAGGACATAATTATCTGCAGAGATAGAGAGAAGGGAAGAAACTCTGGAAAATAACAATTCCATGAGCACTTAATACTGGCACAGAGTGCCACGATCACAGCCCTGACTGTTCATTCCTGCCTCTGTCGCCCCGGGCTAGTTCTAGCCGGAGTTAGTTCTCCCGATCAGCAGCGAACAGGGGCAGTGCAAGGGCAGCGTGGAGGGAGTGGGGAGTGATTGCCAGCTCGGGAGAAGCAGGTGAGCAGGACAGCTTGTTTGGCAGCAGGGTAACTGTGCTAGCTTCAAATGGGCATGGAAATGCACTGTTAATATTTCTTATATAGTTGCCAGAACTGAAAAGTACTATTTTGTTCTGTACTCCACTTCCTACAGCAACACTTGGAATTAGCGTTCAGATGCACTATGCCAGGTCCTTGACTGGAGGCTGTGGCCAAACCTAAATGGAAGCCCAGCTCAGCACCTGTATTCCTTACAAAACCCTTTCTACTGAAAGCCCAGCGTCTTCCTGCTGCTTGCCACAGGCTGATCTGAGCTCCTATGGAAAGATCCCCTGTTCCAGACCAGTTCTCGTGCTTGACTATTGCAAGCAAGCACTGCCAAATGCACTGTCATTTCCAATCAAGGTCATCCTTTGCAGCAGGTATATTTGTCTAGAATAAGTTTAGCTGCTGTTGTTACTCTTTCAAGACTGTGACAGTCCAAAAGGGTGATCAAACAATCCTAGCCCAGAGCATTTTCATCACTCTGTGTAGTTTTGCCAAGTTTGCTACTACATAGAAGGAACACAGGCATTCAGGTTAAAGCAAACATACATACACACTGTAAAGTAATATTAATTCTGCTGGTTCAAATAACTGAGAACAAATCTGGCCTCCAGTTTTTTAAAAAGATGGTCTAGCACTCCCTGCACACTCCTTGGCACCACCAACTTGTCTAAAGTTTCACAAGTGAAAACTTTTTGAGAGATAAAGATCTTCTAAGTTACACTCACTTGTAGCTTCCCTGTGCGAATGAACAAATTTGATGTAAAACAGATATCTGCTCCAAAATATTAAAAGCTTTCTTTCTAATTTTTTTTCTTAAGTTGTAGAATGTGATGATCCATGCCTTATACCTATATATATCATAGAAATCAGGCAAAAATCACAGTTATCCAAGGGGGTTTAGGTTGAATTAAGACAAACAAATTACTACTAGTGAAGTCAACCCATCATATCTTATTGCCAGCAATTAAATATAAAATAAAATAAATAAAA